>NW_027361711.1:5247500-5535000 GCF_039654945.1 Dendrobates tinctorius
GAAGGATATCTAAAATTTTTAACCAAAGTCATTCAGTTTAAGGGCAATGGTACCAAATACTAATGAAATGTATGTAAACGTTTGACTATACAGTAATAAAAATGCCTTAAATCATTCTCTCTCTCTCATTATTCTGGCATTTGGCAAATATTAATAACTAGCCCAGTGCTGTCCAGGCATAGCAACTAACTACGGTTAGTTATAGCAAATTATAATGATTATATCTATATATAAAGCTGAGTGTAGAGCCCCACACATTTACTATAATATCCCACATCATCCCGTCAGTCAGAGCAACTGGACTACTACCCCTAATATCCCACATCATCCTGTCAGCCTGGGGTCAGAACCAGAGCGCTGAGTGGAACGGTCCTAACTTCCATACCGGGGATCCCTTTAAGAGAGGCCTGGCGTCAGAACCAGATTGCTGAGTGGAATTGCCCTCACTTCTATACTGGGGATCCCTTTAAGAGGGGCCTTGCGTCAGAACCAGATCGCTGAGTGGATTTGCCCTCACTTCCATACCGGGGATCCCTTTAAGTGGGGCCTGGGGTCAGAACCAGATCGCTGAGGGATTTGCCCTAACTTCCATACCAGAGATCCCTTTAAGAGAGGCCTGGGTTCTGTACCAAAGCGCAAAGTGGATTTGCCCTAACTTCCATACCGGAGATCCCTTTAAGAGAGGCCTGGGGTCAGAATCAGAGCACAGAGTGGATTTGCCCTCACTTCCATACCAATGAACCCTTTAATAGAACCCTGGGGTCAGAATCAAAGCGCTGAGGGATTTGCCCTAACTTCCATGCAGGAGATCCCTTTAAGAGAGCCTGGGGTCAGTACCAAAGCGCAGAGTGGATTTGCCCTAACTTCCATACCGGAGATCCCTTTAAGAGAGCCTGGGGTCAGTACCAAAGCGCAGAGTGGATTTGCCCTAACTTTCATGCAGTAGCTCCCTTTAATATACCCTGGGGTCAGTACCAGAGCGCTGAGTGGATTTGCCCTAACTTCCATACCGGAGATCCCTTTAAGAGAGGCCTGGGGTCAGAATCAGAGCACAGAGTGGATTTGCCCTCACTTCCATACCAATGAACCCTTTAATAGAACCCTGGGGTCAGAATCAAAGCGCTGAGGGATTTGCCCTAACTTCCATGCAGGAGATCCCTTTAAGAGAGCCTGGGGTCAGTACCAAAGCGCAGAGTGGATTTGCCCTAACTTCCA
This sequence comes from Dendrobates tinctorius, assembly GCF_039654945.1. NCBI lineage: Eukaryota > Metazoa > Chordata > Amphibia > Anura > Dendrobatidae > Dendrobates > Dendrobates tinctorius. Next base: position 5,248,716 of record NW_027361711.1, read on the forward strand.
TACCGGAGATCCCTTTAAGAGAGCCTGGGGTCAGTACCAAAGCGCAGAGTGGATTTGCCCTAACTTTCATGCAGTAGCTCCCTTTAATATACCCTGGGGTCAGTACCAGAGCGCTGAGTGGATTTGCCCTAACTTCCATACCAATGATCCCTTTAAGAAGGACCTGGGGTCAAAACCACAGCGCTGGATGGATTTGCTCTGACTTCCATACCAATGATCCCTTTAAGAGGGAAGTTGTGCCTATGGATTGAGGATGTGTTGGGGATATGGGCAGGGGGGGATTCATTTCTGTCATGTGCTCTCTGTTCCTTTCTGTGGGGCAGACAATGGCTGGGAGCTTATGTTCCCAGAGATGTTAGATTTCTCCCACCATGTCACAGTGTCTGCTGAGGTGTTGTCAAGTGGGACATCTTGCTCATAGCAACCAATCACAGCTCAGCTACTTTTAACCAGCTCTGGTGAAATGAGAGATGCTTAGTGATTGGTTGCAAGGAAAACTGTTCCTCATAGCAACCAATCACAGCTCAGCTTCTTTTGAACAGCTCTGGTGAAATGAATGATGCTTCGTGATTAGTTGGTGATACACACATACAGACCAGCGGTGGAAGCCGTGTCTACACCACCAGGGTACAGGCTGCTACTATAAGCCTCCTTGCTGACTGAAATCAACTCAGCCCACTTGTATACCGTTACTGTTACTGATGAAGATCCATGTTTAGGATCGAAACGTTTAACGTATTATCTGGGATGAAATAAAAAATCTTTTTCTATTTAAAATTCAAGTTGAGTGCCAGGTTCTTCTTTCTATAGTGTAAGGATGATGTCCCATATTGGTAAAAAAGATAGTACAAATTGTAAAAATATTTTTTTTAAACTCTCCAAATAAAAAACAAAAATAGAAATGAAAAACTATTATTCCAATATATACATTAATTTTTGTAAAAAAATAAGCAAAAAAGTACACATATTTGCTATCCCGGTGTCCGGAACAACCCGACCTATAAAACTATTTTTACTAGTTAACCCCTTCAGTTAACACCATAAAAATAGGCAAAAATCTATGCTTTATCATATCGGCGAACAAAAAGTGCAATTAAATGAAATGTAAATAAAAATAGAAGGGCTGAAAACGTCATCTTGTCCCGCAAAAAAACAAGCTGCCATACTGCTCCGAATGCGGAAAAATAAAAAATTTATAGATCTCAGAATCAAGTGATGCAAAAATAATTATTAATGTGAGGGCTTGTTTTTGCGGGACAAGTTGTACTTTTGAATGACATCATTGGTTTTATCATATCGAGTACTCAAAAACGGGAAAAATATTCCAAGTGTGGTGAAATTGCAGAAAAAGTGCAATTCCACAACGGTTTTTTGGATTTCTATTTTACCATGTTCACCAAATTCTAAAACTAACCTGCCATTAGGATTCTCCAGGTCATTGCGAGTTCATAGACACCAAACATGTCTAGGTTCTTTTTTATTTAAAGGGAATCTGTCACCTATTTTTTTGCCTGTGAGATGCGGGGGCTTGTCTACAACATTTTGTAACGCTGTAGAAAAGCCCCAGATGTAACCTGAAAGATAAGAAAAACGAGTTAGATTATACTCACCTGGGGGTCCTGTCTGGTCTGATGGGTGTCGCAGTCCTGCGCCTCCCATCTTCTAGCGATGACCTCCTCCTTCTTACTTCTGCCGTGGCTCCTGTGCAGGCGTACTTTATCTGCCCTGTTGAGGGCAGAGTAAAGTACTGCAGTGCGCAGGCGCCAGGAAAGGTCAGAGAGGTCCAGCGCCTGCGCACTGCAGTACTTTACTCTGCCCTCAACAGGGCAGAAAAAGTACGCCTGCGCAGGATCTGCAGCAGAAGTAAGAAGGAGGATGTCATCGATGGAAGATGGGAGCCCCAGACCCGGACCACAACACCGACCGCACTGGACTGCGCCCCCCGGGTGAATATAATCTAACTCGTTTTTCTTATCTTTCAGGTTACATCGGGGGCTTTTATACAGCATTACAGAATGCTGTAGTTAAGCCCCTGATGGCGGGTGCCGCATCTCATAGGCCAAAAAATGGGTGACAGATTCCCTTTAAGTGGTGAAAGAAATCCAATGTTTGATAAAAGAATAAAAATTGCGACATTTTCCGAGACCCGTAACATCACCATTTTTGTGACCTCGGGTTGTATGAGGGCTTTATTTTTTGCGTGCCGAGCTGATGTTTTTATGGATACCATTTTGATGGTGCAGATAAGATCTTTTGATCACCCGTTATTGCATTTTAATGCAATGTCACGGAAACCAAAAAAGCTTAATTCTGACGTTTTGACTTTTTTTCTCGCTATGTCATTTAGCGATCAGGTTAATCCTTTTTTACTGATAGATCGAGCAATTCTGAATGTGGCAATACCAAATATGTGTATGCTTGATTTTTTTTTTTATTGTTTTATTTTGAATAGGGCGAAAGAGGGAGATTTAAATTTTTATATTTTTAAAAATATTTTTCTTTTACTTTTGGCATGCTTCAATAGTCTCCATGGGAGACTAGAAGCTGCCATAACCCGATCGGCTCTGCTACATACAGGCGATGATCAGATCACCTGAATGTATTAGAATACTTCACTTGCTATGAGCGACAACCATCGGGCGGCACTCACAGCAAGCCGGCAGTGACAACCATAGAGGTCTCCAGGAGACCTTTGGTTGTCATGCCAACCCATCAGTGACCCATGATCATGTGACGGGGGTCGGCGATGGGCGGATTTCAGGCCCAATAGCCGGAAGCGCTCCTTAAATGCTGCTGTCAGAGTTTGACCATGGCATTTAACGGGTTAATAGCCACCGGTGGATCGCGATTCCACCCGTGCCTGTTCCAGGCACATGTCAGCTGTTCAAAATAGCTGACATGTGCTGGGAAACATGTGGGCTCTCCGCCAGAGCCCACATCAAAGGAAGAGACACGACATTCGCTGTACTAGTATGGCACATGTCGCAAAGGGGTTAAAAAATGATATATTAAGGAATTGCTGTAATCGTACTGATCCAAAGATTAATGCTGCCTTATCAATTTTTCCACATGCACAATGACAAAAAAACAACAAAAAAACACAGCTGGACACTGCTGAACAGAGGCCAGACAGAGTCCAGAGTAATTCTGCTGCCTCATTATAGTGAATGGATTCTTTGGGCGTTTCATCGGTCACGTCTCTCCAGGGGTGGACACTGACAGCTTGGGGCCCCTGTGCAAGAAATAAGTCTGGGCTCCCCCCTCTTTTATGGTGACAAAGCTATATATATATATACTAGCTGAAGAGCCCGGCGCTGCCCGGGCATAGTAACTAACTGTGGTTAGTTATAGCAAATTATAATTATCCTCCATCCCATAGTCCCGTGCCTATATACCCATCATAGATATCCTCCATCCCATAGTCGAGTGCCCATATACACATCACACATCCTCCATCCCATAGTCCCATGCCCATATACCCATCATAAATCCTCCATTCCATAGTCCCATGCCCATATACCCATCATACATATTCACTATCCCATAGTCAAGTGCCCATATACCCATCACACATCCTTCATCTCATAGTCCCATGCCCATATACCCATCATACATATCCTCCATCCCATAGTCCCGTGCCCATATACCCATCATACATATCCTCCATTCCATAGTCCAGTGCCCATATACCCATCACACACCCTCCATCCCATAGTCAACCGTTATGACATCATAATGAGCGGCGGGGCTTGCAACCTATGATGACATCAGCATTGCCATGGCAACCATTATGACATCATAATGAGGGGCAGGGATTGATACACACACACACTTTTTCCCATTATGTAGATAGGGGCAAAATTGTTTGGTGAATTGGAACGCGCGGGGTTAAAATTTCGCCTCACAACATAGCCTAGGACACTCTCGGGGTCCAGACGTGTGACTGTGCCAAATTTTGTGGCTGTAGCTGCGACGGTGCGGATGCCAATCCCGGACATACACACATACATACATACATACACACATACATACATAAAACATACATACACACCCACATTGAGCTTTATATATTAGATATTGCTGTCCCTTATATGGTGCCCTCTCTTGCTTTGTACAGCACCATCCCTTACATATTGTATTATATACAGCCCTGTTTATTACATACTGTCCTCTCTTGTTAGATATATAATGCAATGATGGCTGATGGAGCATGGGAAAGTTTCTTTTCTAATGGAGGAGCTAATGGACTGGTAGTCTGGTCTCCGGCTCCTCCATTAGCAGTCATTTTATAACGAACAAGAGAGCGGACTATGTAATAAAAGAGGGCACTGTGAATAACAAAAATAGCAAGAATACACTATGTAAGAGACAGCACTGTACATAACACCAGAGGAAGCTATATAATAAGGGACGGCACCAGATATAACTAGATAGAATGGTATGTAATAAGGGATGGTGTTATACATGATAAAAAAGGAAACTATGTAACTAAGGATGGTGTTATACATAATAAGTGAATACACTATATACTAAGGGACTGGGTTAGACATAGTGAGTACACTATATACTAAGGGACTGTGCTATACATAAAAAGTAACTAAACTATATACTGAGGGATGGCACTATACATAATAAGCGAGTACACTATATACTAAGGAACTGTGCTATACAGTATATACCTTCTCCCCCAGCACCCCCTTCATTCCCCTTTCCACCACCTCTATTATTGCTTTCTCCCCATCACCCAATCATTGCCCATTCCACCACCTCCTTCATTGCCTTCTCTCCCACCACCCCATCATTGCCCATTCCACCACCTCCATCATTTCCTCCTCCCCTATCAGCCCCATCATTGCCCTTTCCACCATTATTGTCCTTTCCACCACCCCCATCACTGCCTTTTCCCCACCACCTCCATCATTGCTTTCTCCCCACCATCCCATCATTGTCCTTTCCCTACCTCATCATTGCATTCTCCTCCACCACCCCATCATTGCTCTTTCCACCACCTCCATCATTGCTTTCTCCCCCCACCACCCCATCATTGAACTATCCCCCACCACCCCATCATTGAACTATCCACCACCACCCCATCATTGCCTTCTTCCCCACTACCTCCATCATTGCCTCCTTCCCCACCACACCCATCATTGTCCTTTCCACTGTCACCATCATTTCCTCCTCCCCACCATTCCCATCATTACCTTTTACATCACCACCATCATTGCCTTTTCCCCACCAACCCATCACTGCCCATTCCACCACCTCTCCATTATTACCCTTTCAACCACCAACATGATTGTCCTTTTTACCACCTCCATCATTGCCTACTTCCTAACCACCACCATCACTGCCCATTCCACCACCTCCATCATTCCCTCCTCCCCACCCCCATCATTGCTCTTTCCACCACCCCCATAATTTCTTTCTCCCCCACCACCCCCATCATTGCCCTCTCCATCACCCCCATCATTGCCTTCTCCCCATCAATCCCATCATTGCCTTCTCCCTCATCACCCCTATCATTACCTTCTCCTACACACACACAGACACACACAGCACCATTCTCCTCTCTGCACGTTCCCCCGCAGCGCTATGCATGCACACACACACATACTCACACACACACCACCAGTCATCTCTACACACAGACACACACACACAGCAGACAGCACCTCTCTCCTCTCTGCATGATCTCCCGCAGCCACAGCATCACCGCCGCCAGCAGCTTCCTCTCACTGGCATAGCGGCCGCGGGGCTGAATGATGATGTCATGACTCATTTTTCACTTTCTGCACAGATCAGGGTTAACGGTGGGTTTGTCATGTTTGTGTTTTTATGTTTTTAAACAGTGTTGTTAATAAAGCTCCTTTTGCAATTATACATATTGGTGGTGTGCATTTCCCTTTTTGGTCCTTCTTTTTTGCTTTAGATTACTATGTGACCATTAATCTGCATCCCCACTATTTGATACTTTGTTCAATACTAGCTGTGCGCCCTTTTTTTTTCTATATTCTAAAGGAACATTTTTGTGAAAAAAAGTTAAATGTTTATTTTATCCTTCCACATTCCATTAATTCCCGTGAAGCATCTGAAGAGTTAATAAACTTCTTGAATGCGGTTCTGAGCACCTTTTTTTGTTGTTTTTAGAATGGTGTCAATCTCTCATTATTCTGGCATTTGGCAAATATTAAGAACTATGGTAATCCTAATTGACCTAAAATGAGAAAGTTTTTTTCTGATTTCATGTCAAATATTGAGAAAAACATGCATATGTGTCTTTTTATATAGTGTATGCAAACTTCTGGTTCTGGTTTCATCTGTAGAAAGATAGAATAGAATACAGCTTTGGCAAAAATTAAGAGACCAATTCCAAATGTTCAGTTTGTCTGAATTTTCTTTTTATAGGTATATTTTTGAGTAAAACATAAATTGTTCTTTTAGTCTATAAACTTCTGACAACTTGTCTCCGAATTTCTAAGCAATAAATTTTGTATTTTTTTTCTGAAAAGGAGAAATCGTCAAAATTAAAAAAAAAGAAACCCAGTGCTTTCAGACCTCAAATAATGCAAAGAAAACAAATTCATAATCATTTAGAAACAATACTAATGTTTTAACTAAGGAAGAGTTCAGAAATAAATATTTTGTGAAATAACCATGATTTTTAAAAACAGCTTTCATGCATCTTGGCATACTTGCCATCAGTCTTTCACACTGGTTCTGGTGCTAAAATTTAAGCAGTTCTTCTTTGTTTGATGGCTTGGGACTATCCATCATCCTCTTGATTACATTCCAGAGGTTTTCAGTGGGGTTCATATTTGGAGAATGGGCTGGCCATGACAGGGTTTTGATCAGGCTGGAAAGGTCCCCGATTATTGGGTCCTTCCTAGCCTAAAATACAGTCCTGTAGCCCACTGAGAATTTGCACATCACATGAGATTATCAGAGTAGCAGAGTCTCATAGAGGGCAGCATGACTTGGCGGCTCTGAACAGTGGTGACGTCAATATCTATACCACTCATCAGAATTGCCATGTCACGCTACCCTCTATTAGACTGCTGACAAACTTCACTGGCACCGGAGGTGAGTATAATTACTTGTTTTATGGGCAAACATTCGGATTGAAAAGAGGTTGTCCTAGTAGTGGACAACCCCGTTAAATGTTATGATGGTGGAGGAGGTGAACTGTACAAAAAAAGTTAAGCTGATGGTGTTACTGTTAGAGGCTACCTCATCCTGCTGTGACTGAGATGACTGATGTGACATATGTTCAATTTAGGCATTCGCTGAATTTCATCCAAAACTGATTTGCAGCAAATACATTAAATCCACATGGACTTCAATGCTGAAAACTTTGTAATTGCTCAGAAAATACACGTGAAAGAAGAGAAAGAGAGAGAGAACTTCGCTGACCATAAATGCTTACAATTTGTAGGAGAGAGATAGGTGAGAGATAGACAAGACCCCATTGACCATAGAAGCTTACACTCTACTGAAGATAGATATTTACCCAGTACTCCACTGGAAACCTCTAATTTCTGATGGCCCAAGTACTGATGACCACCACTGTACAAGGTATGATAATCCTTAATATTTCATAGCTGTAGGACTTTGTGAGGAAAGCCACATGAATGACAATGCAATATGATCGCATTTTGAATCTCAAAATGTATGAATTTGCTTTAAAGTGCAAATTTCAGGTAATTCGACTCAAACATAATGGTTTACAAACTTATCCACTCAGCTTTAGATCTAATATCCCCTGTGCTTCCTCACTGGCATTACAAAAGACACCTGAACTATAATAATGTTTTTTCAAATGTTTGATTAAAACAGATTAATTAGTATAAAACAGATTCCCCTATTCCGGAATGGAACACATAACATTTTTTAGGAGGTAATAATACAGCCCCAAAACCCAGCAACAGCTCACAGTATAGCTGCAGGGTGTATGGCTGCTAAATTGGAATTTACAAACAGGTGTGCAAAAGGTAAATTGTGTGTATAATATTCCTAAATTTCTATTATTGTTTTTTAAAACACTACTAGCTGAAGAGCCCGGCATTGCCTGGGCATAGTAACCAACTGTGGTTAGTTATAACAAATTATAATGATTATATTGCACATAAAAACATTTCATATCATATATTCAGCACTACAGATTTGCAACACAAATTAACTAAACAATTACCCAAGCATTGATAGTATTTTATTTTCAACTCATTCAAGAGCCTTTTGATAGACAACATGTTTGGTTCTTCCTTTCGTTGCAAAGATGAACAGATTTTTGGCAGTTCCAACTCTTGAACAGATCACGTAAAGTTGACCATTAGAAAAGCATGGAGATTGCAAATCGATCCCTACTACTTAAATCGATCCCTACTACTTTCAAGGACTGTGCCTGAGCATTGTTAATGGACATTGCAACTAGCAGTTGAACTGGAAACTGGAGGCGTTTAAAATAAAAAAACAAATCAGATGGAATGAGTTGAATTCTTGGAATGAGAATGTCCTCTCATTTGGCACATCCTATTTCTGAGCCGTGTATCTAATCCTATCCTGTGTGGTAATGTCTGTTGAGCTGTGTACCTAATCCTCTCATGTGTGATATTTTCTGCTGAGCTGTGTATCTAATCCTATCATGTGTTACTGACTGCTCAGCCATGTATCTAATCCTATCCTGTGTGATACTGACTGCTGAGCCGTGTATCTAATACTATTCTGTGTGATACTGTGTGCTGAGCTGTGTATCTAATCTTATCCTGTGTGATACTGACTGCTGAGCTGTGTATCTAATCCTATCCTGTGTGATACTGACTACTGAGCTGTGTATCTAATCCTATCCTGTGTGATACTGACTGCTGAGCCATGTATCTAATCCTATCCTGTGTGATACTGACTGCTGAGCCGTGTATCTAATCCTATTCTGTGTGATACTGTCTGCTGAGCCGCGTATCTAATCCTATTCTGTGTGATACTGTCTGCTGAGCCGTGTATCTAATCCTATTCTGTGTGATACTGTCTGCTGAGCCGTGTATCTAATACTATTCTGTGTGATACTGTGTGCTGAGCTGTGTATCTAATCCTATCCTGTGTGATACTGTGTACTGTGCTGTATATCTAATCTTATCCTGTGTGATAAGGACTGCTGAGCCGTGTATCTAATCCTATCCTGTGTGATACTGACTACTGAGCTGTGTATCTAATCCTATCCTGTGTGATACAGACTGCTGAGCCATGTATCTAATCCTATTCTGTGTGATACTGTCTGCTGAGCCGTGTATCTAATACTATTCTGTGTGATACTGTGTGCTGAGCTGTGTATCCATTCCTATCGTGTGCTACTGACTGCTGAGCCGTGTATCTAATCCTATCCTGTGTGATACTGTGTGCTGTATATCTAATCCTATCCTGTGTGATACTGACTGTTGAGCCGTGTATCTAATCCTATTCTGTGTGATACTGTCTGCTGAGCCGTGTATCTAATACTATTCTGTGTGATACTGTGTGCTGAGCTGTGTATCTATTCTTATCATGTGTGTTACTGACTGCTGAGCCGTGTATCTAATCCTATCCTGTGTGATACTGACTGCTGAGCCATGTATCTAATCCTATCCTGTGTGATGCTGACTGCTGTGCATCTAATCCTCTCCTGTGTGATACTGACTGCTGAGCCGTGTATCTAATCCTATCCTGTGTGATACTGACTGCTGAGCCGTGTATCTAATCCTATCCTGTGTGATACTGACTACTGAGCTGTGTATCTAATCCTATCCTGTGTGATACTGACTGCTGAGCCGTGTATCTAATCCTATTCTGTGTGATACTGTCTGCTGAGCCGTGTATCTAATACTATTCTTTGTGATACTGTGTGCTGAGCTGTGTATCCATTCCTATCATGTGTGCTACTGACTGCTGAGCCATGTATCTAATCCTATCCTGTGTGATACTGTGTGCTGTGCTGTATATCTAATCCTATCCTGTGTGATACTGACTGCTGAGCTGTGTATCTAATCCTATCCTGTGTGATACTGACTGCTGAGCTGTGTATCTAATCCTATCCTGTGTGATACTGTGTGCTGAGCTGTGTATCTAATCCTATCCTGTGTGTTACTGACTGCTGAGCCGTGTATCTAATCCTATCCTGTGTGATACTGACTGCTGAGCCGTGTATCTAATCCTATCCTGTGTGATACTGACTGCTGTGCATCTAATCCTCTCCTGTGTGATACTGACTGCTGAGCCGTGTATCTAATCCTATCCTGTGTGATACTGACTACTGAGCTGTGTATCTAATCCTATCCTGTGTGATACTGACTGCTGAGCCGTGTATCTAATCCTATTCTGTGTGATACTGTCTGCTGAGCCGTGTATCTAATACTATTCTTTGTGATACTGTGTGCTGAGCTGTGTATCCATTCCTATCATGTGTGCTACTGACTGCTGAGCCATGTATCTAATCCTATCCTGTGTGATACTGTGTGCTGTGCTGTATATCTAATCCTATCCTGTGTGATACTGACTGCTGAGCTGTGTATCTAATCCTATCCTGTCTGATACTGACTGCTGAGCTGTGTATCTAATCCTATCCTGTGTGATACTGACTGCTGAGCTGTGTATCTAATCCTATCCTGTGTGATACTGACTGCTGAGCCGTGTATCTAATCCTATTCTGTGTTATACTGACTGCTGAGCCATGTATCTAATCCTATCCTGTATGATACTGACTGCTGAGCCGTGTATCTAATCCTATCCTGTGTGATACTGACTGCTGAGCTGTGTATCTAATCCTATCCTGTGTGATACTGACTGCTGAGCCGTGTATCTAATCCTATCCTGTGTGATACTGACTACTGAGCTGTGTATCTAATCCTATCCTGTGTGATACTGACTGCAGAGCCGTGTATCTAATACTATTCTGTGTGATACTGTGTGCTGAGCTGTGTATCCATTCCTATCATGTGTGCTACTGACTGCTGAGCCGTGTATCTAATCCTATCCTGTGTGATACTGTGTGCTGTGCTGTATATCTAATCCTATCCTGTGTGATACTGACTGCTGAGCTGTGTATCTAATCCTATCCTGTGTGATACTGACTGCTGAGCTGTGTATCTAATCCTATCCTGTGTGATACTGTCTGCTGAGCCGTGTATCTAATCCTATCCTGTGTGATACTGACTGCTGAGCCGTGTATCTAATCCTATCCTGTGTGATACTGACTACTGAGCTGTGTATCTAATCCTATCCTGTGTGATACTGTCTGCTGAGCCGTGTATCTAATACTATTCTGTGTGATACTGTGTGCTGAGCTGTGTATCCATTCCTATCATGTGTGCTACTGACTGCTGAGCCGTGTATCTAATCTTATCCTGTGTGATACTGTGTGCTGTGCTGTATATCTAATCCTATCCTGTGTGATACTGACTGCTGAGCTGTGTATCTAATCCTATCCTGTGTGATACTGACTGCTGAGCCGTGTATCTAATCCTATCCTGTGTGATACTGACTGCTGAGCCGTGTATCTAATCCTATCCTGTGTGATACTGACTGCTGAGCCGTGTATCTAATCCTATCCTGTGTGATACTGACTGCTGAGCCGTGTATCTAATCCTATCCTGTGTGATACTGACTGCTGTGCTGTGTATCTAATCCTATCCTGTGTGATACTGACTGTTGAGCTGTGTATCTAATCCTATCCTGTGTGATACTGACTGCTGAGCCGTGTATCTAATCCTATCCTGTGTGATACTGACTACTGAGCTGTGTATCTAATCCTATCCTGTGTGATACTGTCTGCTGAGCCGTGTATCTAATACTATTCTGTGTGATACTGTGTGCTGAGCTGTGTATCCATTCCTATCATGTGTGCTACTGACTGCTGAGCCGTGTATCTAATCCTATCCTGTGTGATACTGTGTGCTGTGCTGTATATCTAATCCTATCCTGTGTGATACTGACTGCTGAGCTGTGTATCTAATCCTATCCTGTGTGATACTGACTGCTGAGCCGTGTATCTAATCCTATCCTGTGTGATACTGACTGCTGAGCTGTGTATCTAATCCTATCCTGTGTGATACTGACTGCTGAGCCGTGTATCTAATCCTATCCTGTGTGATACTGACTGCTGAGCCGTGTATCTAATCCTATCCTGTGTGATACTGACTGCTGTGCTGTGTATCTAATCCTATCCTGTGTGATACTGACTGCTGTGCTGTGTGTCTAATCCTCTCCTGTGTGATACTGACTGCTGAGCTGTGTATCTAATCCTATCCTGTGTGATACTGCCTGCTGAGCCATGTGTCTAATCCTCTCCTGTGTGATACTGACTGCTGAGCCGTGTATCTAATCCTATCCTGTGTGATACTGGGCTCCCCCTGCAGTCTGTGTCAGAGGGTGGTCTGTGTTGGCACGGTAATAAATTGTGTGTAATAAATTTCCAGCTTTACAGAAGGACGATAACACCATAGAAATGATAAGAATAATAGGCCTCAGTTACCACAACTGTCTACAAAGAAAACTGTTGCTGATAGCAACCAATCACAGCTCATTTTCATCTTCTAAACAGCTCTGGGACAGCGTGGCGAGTTTTGAATGGCGACTTTTGTGTTTCGACTTTTATGTGGCGAGGTTGGTGCATGTGTGGTGAAATGTTTGTTGAGGGTGGTATATGTGTTGAAGCACGTCGTAGTGTGTGGCGCATTTTGTGTGTGTGTTCATATCCCCGTGTGTGGTGAGTATCCCATGTCAGGGCCCCACCTTAGCAACTGTACGGTATATACTGTTTGGCACCATCGCTCTCATTCTTTAAGTCCCCCTTGTTCACATCTGGCAGCTGTCAATTTGCCTCCAACACTTTTCCGTTCACTTTTTCCCCATTATGTAGATAGGGGCAAAATTGTTTGGTGAATTGGAACGTACGGGGTTAAAATTTCGCCTCACAAGTAGCCTATGATGCTCTCGGGGTCCAGACGTGTGACTGTGCAAAATTTTGTGGCTGTAGCTACGATGGTGCAGATGCCAATCCTGGACATACATACATACATACATACACACACACACACACACACACACACACACACACACACACACACACTGAGCTTTATATATTAGATTAGCCCCCTGACCAAATATCCTAACCCAGAATGCTACGTTATTTGTTATGTACACGTACTGTAAGTAATTTGCTGCAATGGCCAGCAGTGTTGTCGTGGTACATCCAGTTGTTAAATTAATTTACTAAAATAACTGTAAAACCTTTAGTTTTTTTAAATGTATCCTTTTCCCTTGCAAAAAGAATGTAATGCATGTAACCCTAAAATACTTTGTTACTAGGTAGATGAAAGCAGAGAAAATAATTTATGGAAACAGCCAGCCGTATTGTTTTGGCGCTTATGCTTGATAAATACAACTATTAAATGAGTTGTGAAATCTTAATCTTTTTGTTTATTATTTGTTTTCTTATTTTTATTTTTTTATTTCCTTTTAAATCTGAACAAAAATGCCCTAGTCAGTTTAGGTGGTCATGCCCCCTACTGATAAATTAGAGTAAGTGTATGTGCGCATGGTGTATATTTCACACAGCCCTGATTCATAACCAACCTGAAAAAGCATTAACTATATGCTAAAAAGAATAGCTATATTCACTACAAGGTAAAAACAAATATATTTACTGCTTCAAGTTTCCAGAGATGGAAGGGTTAAAAGAAGTGAACCGACCATTTTTTATGTGGCTTCCAATGAAAAAAATCGTTCATTAGTTTATTGAATATCATTTAAATAGAATACCATTGTAGCCTAACCTAAAAAGATGATGGAAAAGTAGTTGCATCAAAAGACAAAAGATACTAGTGTGTCCTGAAGCATCTTGCACCTGAAAAACTTGTCGGGTTTTAAGAAACTTCATGTGCAAATTTCATAAAAATGCTTCAATCCTTTAGATAGTAGTCAAGGTGCCTCTAGCTGATCATTGTCAGGAGAGATAAGGATCCTGCATTTCTAAGGGTCCCATTAAATTTAGCGATTCACCAGCGATCCCGACAATGATACGACCCGTTCAGGATCGCTGGTGCGTCGCTAAATGGTCGCTAGTGAGATGCCAAACAGGAAGATCTCACCAGCGACGCAGCGATGCTCGGTGGTTGTTACTTACCTGTCAGACGGCAGCGATGATGACGTCTTCCGCCTGCATCCATGCGTTGCTTGTCGGCGCCAGCGGGACTCCAGCGAGAAGAAAACGGCCCAGGACGTTCGTGCGCGATCAGCGATATCCAGCGGGGGAGCCGGTCGGAGGTAAGTGTCACATGTAGCGAGATCGCTAGCGATATCGCTGTTGCGTCACAAAATCAGTGACATTTTAGCTATGTCGCTAGCGATATCGCTATGTGTAAAAGGCCCTTAATTCTGGACTGCAGATCCTTTTGTTCTCAAAGTTATAAGCTGCCCACCAGAGATGTCTAGCAATGGCTCTCTCATAGACAGAGGATCACTCAGTAAAGTGAGCTGTCTTGTGTATGGGAGGGTGAGGTGACATAGCAGCTAGCCAAATTATCAGACAACTGTCTATAGTGTGTCGGGGGCTTTATTCAAACACTTATTTGGCTAATATATATGATCTCATTAAGACAGCTATTAAGACCACACTGACGTAATAAAGATCCACTATGAAGGGTAACAAATTAAATTACAACATCTACATTAATACATTACCAAATCCACCATCAGTACACAAATATATTATCAGAACAACCAATGGTACATGACTATAACAGCAGAACTATGATCAGTAGATAACTACATCACCAGAACAACAATTAGTACATGAAGACATCATCCGAACCATTATCAGTATATGAGTACATGAACACAGCACCAAAACCACCATTAGTGCATAAATACATCATCAAAACCAATATTAGCACATAGCTACACCACCAGAACCCTGCATATCCAATTGTCTTGCATGATGCTGAAATTCACATTATGTCCTTAACAATGGTAAGCAGAAGATGGTATTCGTTGTTACCAGCCATCAAAGTGCAGACCATACAGGAACCATAGTACTGATTAGACAAAATCCGGCATCTTATGTTTTTATGCCCAACAATTCTGAGCAGATTGGTGCAAGTTTGAGAATTTGGACCCATACTGATTGTTCAAAAGGGTCTGAGGAGACAGGACTATGACTTTGTACTGTTCTGCTTTGCTGTGTATGTGTGATTCTGTCTCCTGATCTGTCTTGTGAGCGATTGGTCAGTGTCTCAGGTCTACATCTCCTATCAATCTGCTCAGAACTAATGGGCGTAAACCGTATTAAACAGATCTCTCAAAAATGTATTTACTCTTCAATTTACATTTACATTTAAAGTGAGGACGATAACTGAAATTTTTTAACAACACACACTTTGCTTCTGTTGAGTGTACCTTTCTGGATTCTGGAGATTTGTGATTTCTATTTAAAAAATATACATATGGCTTCTCTGTCTGTGAGACACAAGCCTACCTATTGAACCAAGTCCTGGTTTGCAATTGCAGTAGGAAAAATAAAAAAACACTGTTATTACTGTGCTATTACTGCAATTTTAGGACAAAGGGGTATTACACTGTCCTTCTTCTATGCAGTGTGTGTAAAATAATAAAATGCTGCTATTCAGATGCTGTTACTGCAGTACATCATGAATCAATGAATTTAGTCATTTAAATATGTAGGTACAACACCTCCCTATCTCATTGAATCTGTGGATTATTATTATTTTTATTCACAGACTGACTACCACTTCCGTTTTCAATGTGCTCCCACAACACTAAGGCTATGTGCACACGGTGCGGATTCTGCTGCGGATCCGCAGCGTTTCAGGCTCTGCGGGTCCGCAGCAGATTAAGGTGCGTTGTACAGTACCCTTGTTTTCAATGGTAAACTGAAAAACGCTGTTCACATGCTGCGGATTTTTCCGTGCGGATTTGCTGCGGGTTCAAATCCGCAGCGTGTCAATTCTTTGTGCGGATTCCGCAGCGGTTTCACACCTTCTCCATTGTAGAGGTGTGAAACCACAGGGCTAAACCGCAGGCTAATCCACAGGTAAACCGCAGGACTTTTGACCAGAGAATTTACCAGCGGATTTTTCCAAATCCGCAGGACCTAAATCGACGTGTGCACATAGCCTAATGCAGCAGTGCAGCAACATCCAATTTTGGCCTGTTACTATCCCTATGTGAAATGAGCTGTGTGGTCTGACCTATCTCTACATTTTAAAAGCACAAAATGGCGCTTGCTTGTCCTGTCCTCATCTTTTATACCAGAATGATTGCCTATGCGAGACAATTTGATGTGATAACTGCAGGGCATTATGAGGAAGCCCATCCAACCGGGCCTGACGTCACTAGCCATCTCTGTGACTCTTCAAGAGTTTATGAAATTGTGCCAGAATTTTATTTTAATGGCCGATCCACGCAATTCAAATTGAAAATTGCTCAAGTTTGTGGGGAATTGCGAATTTCAGGAAATTTGACTCAAAGTCGCTTTTCCGGGCATTGCTTCGATTATCTCTAGCTAAAAGTCCTTTAGCAGCCACCTCAGTTTCTTATGGAAAATCTCTATAACTTTGAATAACAGCTTAATTGTAAAACTATTATTAGAACTCTTAGAGCTATTTTACTATACGAAGGCCATATAATAATCACATAAAGGGCTCATACTCACTTGCGAGTAACTCGCACGATTCTCGCATGAAAACCTGGCACTGCCGCCGGCACTCGGACCGGCGCGTGCGGCTGCATAGAAATACATGTAGCCACACTCTCTGGTCCGAGTGCCGGCCAGGTTTTCATGCGAGAATCGTGCGAGTCTCTGGCAAGTGGGTATGAGCCCTAATGCTGAGCATTATGGGGGATGTAGTTTAGAGACTTCTGTAATGTAGACAGCTGCCCTTTCTTGTTATCATTCTGGAACTTCCCAGTGATTTGTATACAATACAGCATATAATGTTTGCACATCTAGTGATCTTTATATGTGCAGTGTTATGAATTGATCACTCATTTTTTTATTTGCCTATGATGGCTTATTTTATATATTTACTGAAGTTGGGAGGGTGGATGTGATTATACAATCTTGGCTCTAGCACTTGGCAGTCAAACATCTCAGTGACTTTATCCCACAGCCAGATGTTCATATTGTTAATATTTCATGTTTACTTTACAGAATAAAATGAGATTTATTATGACATTAAAAAAATAAAGCGTTCATGTCTAGAAAGTTTAAACATGCCGATCGAAGTATAATAGGGAAACAATACATGATTTTTCCACACGGTGGCACTGAAAATACAAGGTTGACATCAAGGCTGGTAATGAGGCTGCCTGAATCCATGCATCCATCCACAGAGTAGCTACTTTGGATTTTTAAATAATGTTTCATATAATCAATAATTGGAGGAAGAACCATATTATAGAGGTAGCAAAAATGCTTATTGCTCAGCAGCACCACCTCAGCACCAGCAGTTTCCAATTTCACTATAGTTTTCCAAGAATTAGCTGTTTCACAGTTTTTTATCCTCTTAAGGACTAGGCAGTTTTTCATTCTTTTGCTTGTGGTTTTTTTTTCTTCCCCTTCTTCCAAGAACTATATTTTTTCATTTTTCCATCAAACACCTGTAGGCTTCTTCCCATTCTGGATGAGATGTAGTTTTGAATGTCATTATTCATTTTACCATTTAATGTGCAAAAATAGGAAATATTTTTCAAGTGCAATGAAATGGTAAAAATAAATAAATACAATTCTACCATTTTGTTTTTTTGTTTTGTTTTTACAGCATTTATGGTGCGGCAAAAAATGTACCCGATAACATGATTCTCTAATTCAGTATGATCACGATGATACCAAATTTATTAAGTTGCTTTTTAGATTTTAATGTTAAAAACAATTTCAGAACTTTTTTTTTTTTTTTTTTAAAAAGTAGGTTTATGTCGCCATTTTCTTAAACCTGTCACTTTTTTTTTTATTTATCATTGACCTGTGTGAGGGCTGATATTTTCATTCATGCAATGTTGGACTATTTACAACATTTTGATTACTTTTTATTACATTTTTATGGGGAATTGAGAAGACCAAAAGACTCCTATTTTAGCATTTCTATTTTTGTTCTGTTTTAGGCTGTGTGCACACGATGCAGATTTGCAGCGGTTCCGCAGCGGATTTTACTGCGCAGAAACATTGCATATCCGCATTGTGATGTACAGTAGCCTTAAAATCAATGTAAAAAAAAAAAACGCTGTGCAGACGCTGCGGATTTATCCGCGCGGTTTTCCCGCGGTACAAAATCCGCAGCATGTTACTTCTTTTGTGCGGTTTTCCATCTCCCTTGTCTCCAAATCCGCAGGGGGAAAACCACAATGGAAAACCGCACAAAAACCGCATGAAAACCGCATGAAAAATGGAAGAAATCCGCAGGAAAAATGCAGGTCATTTGACCTGCGGATTTCTTCCATTCTGAGCGGAAAAATCCGCAGGGCTCAAAAGTACGTCTGCACTCAGCCTTAGCATTTACTGAATAGACTAAATATTTTTATATTTTTACTCGGTCAGGTTAGGGATGATCGGACTTGTGGAAGTTCGGGTTCTCACACCAGACCTAAACTTTATTCCAAGGTTAGGTTCGGGTACCAGAACTGTACTCGAACTTGAACCAAAACCCGAATCCCATTAAAAAAAATGCGAATCCAGTTATTAAATTGTTCCAATTGAAGCTAGAGTCGATCTCTTTAGTGACTGGTGCTGGCCATGTAACTGATAGCAATAGTGCACAGTGATGTCTATGTTTGGCAGTAGTAATTAGGGTTAAACATATCTCAAAGCTGCAGAGTGTTTCAATAGAAGTGATTATGCAAATACTAAGTTACAATATATCATCTCCTTACATTGCTAATGAGGAAAAATCTGCTTGCAATTCCTCTGAAAAGTATAATAGACATACTGCCATCGCAAGCATGGGTGCCTTTGTTAGGTGGCAAGGGTGTGGGTGGGGTCGTAAAGCCCCAAAGTCCAAGTGTCCTACAGAGGTGCGAAAAAGTGTTTGCCTCCTTCCTGATCTCCTGTTCTTTTGCATGTTTGTCACACTTAAATGTTTCAGATTACCAAACAAATTTAAAGAGGATATCAAGGACTTTAGGAAGAAAAGCATGTAGTTGCTAACAGAGGCAACTTCGTGTCTTTAGTACCCAGCGCTGGTCATTAATAATAATAATCTTTATTTAATAATAATCTTTATTTTTTTTATTTTTATATAGCGCTAACATATTCCGCAGCGCTTTACAGTTTGCACACACATTATCATCACTGTCCCCGATGGGGCTCACAATCTAAATTCCCTATTAGTATGTCTTTTTTAGAATGTGGGAGGAAACCGGAGTACCCGGAGGAAACCCACGCAAACACGGGGAGAACATACAAACTCCTTGCAGATGTTGTCCTTGGTGGGATTCCAACCCAGGACCCCAGCGCTGCAAGGCTGCAGCGCTAACCACTGAGCCACCGTGCCACCCCATTGAATGCTCCTGCCAGAGATTCCGCTACTCCCTGTCAACAGAGCAGCAGTTTCTCTTCCTGTAGACAGGGCGGACTACTGGTGTCATTGACAGTCGGCTTCCACTGCCTATATGGGGAAAGCTGGCTGTCAATCAGCATGACACCAGTAGTCCTGCCCTGGCTCTCACTGTGGTTCACTGGAATCTCAAAGCTTTAGAAATGGCCTTATAACCTTTTGCAGACTGATAGATCTGAATTACTTTGTTTCTTATTTGTTCCAGAATTTCTTTGGATGGAGTCATGATGTCCAGCTTTTAAGGAGCTTTTCACTTTGTCAGACAAATCATATTTAAGTGATTGCTTGACTGAGAACAGGTGTGGCAGTAATCAGGTCTGGGTGTGGCTAGAGAAATTAATCTCCGCTTCCCAAACATGTGATAAACCACAGTTATTTTATGTTTTAGGGGGGAAGGGACAATCACGTTTTTACACAGGGACCTGTAGGTTTGGATTTCTTTTCCCATAATAATAAAGAACTTAATTTATAAACTGAATTTTGTGTTTACTTGTGTTATCTTTGTCTACTATTTAAATTTGTTTGGTGATCTGAAACATTTAAGTGTGATAAACACGCAAAAGAATAGGAAATCACGAAGGGGGCAAACGCTTTTGGACACTACTGTATATGGCCTCCCTCCCACTACTTAAAGAAGATCTATACATATAGAATTCTTGTATACCACTGCTAACCTTAAAACACTATACACAGACCAATATTACCAAAATTACTACTATATAAAACCAAAGAATAACTCCAATGCAATGTCCAATACCATTGCAACTTCATAGTGAATACATAATATTACAATATGACCATTATCCCTATATACAGTAACAAAACGCAATGTAGAAAGACCACTATGATCACCTTCAACCTTCTACTACATAGCAACTGAAATACATTCAGGTGTTATTCAAGGACGAATCTAGGTTTTCCAGCAAAATTCAGTTTGGCACCCCCATCATATACACAGCTTAAGCAGTTTGAGGTTTGAGTAGTTGCCATTTGACTGTAAGTATGAAAATCACATGTGATGACCACTGGAATTGACAAGCAGCACTGAATCCTGTCAGTGAGTACATTGCATGCTGTTAGTATTTGGAATTACACAGTGCTCATTCTTATAATGAATGCTCCTCACACAAACACACATGTAGCAATTGTTATCTTGTCAGATGGCACAATACTTTATTAACATAGCCATGTATCATGTTATCTGATATGATATGGATTGTTACACGTATACAGGTTAAGATCCAATAACCATACAGGAATACAGCACCAGAACCATTATGAGTACATGAATACAGCACCTTAACCACAATATCCACCATCAGTACAGAAATACAGTGTCAGAACCACCATTAGCGTAAAAATACATTACCAAAACACCATCAGTATAGGGCATCTTCATTTCTATCTGAGTCTACTCAAGCTAAGTGTCCCCTGGTTTCATTTATCCTTATTGTCTTCAGTGTTATTAGGATAGACTAGCTCTCATCCTGGCCTTTCTGGTGCAGGGCTTATCACCAGGGTCACACAGGGATTAGGTATCCTGCTCGGCGATAGGTGCGGAACCTATATAGGGATGGTAGGACAGACAGGTTGAAGTTAGATCTGTCTAGGGGTTTCCACTTCTCCCTTTCCTAGTGTTTGGTTCCCCTTTCCTTATACCTTTGTGTTGCCCTTAGTGTGTCCTACGCTGTCCGTGACAGTAGTACATCAGTACAGAAACATCTGACATGACAGGTTTCCATTTAAAAAAAAAAATTGTGGATAGTATCAAAATAAACCTTATTCATACATTTTGGAATAATAGCATGATCCCTGTCAATCTTAAGAACTACAGCACAACTCCATTCAAGTGAATGTGGCTGTGTTATAATTCCTTGCTCAGGAGAATGCCACCCTGACCCTTTTTTTAGAGAATTGAAGAACTTTGCAGTTAAACTAACACTGATCAAATCGAGTTAGCATGTACCTGACCTAAAATTAGCAGGACTTGTCGTAATTAGAATCATTTAAATGATCACTGATTTGTGGCGACTGACTGCAGAATTTTACTCTGTGCTGATAAGCAAAACCTACCCATCTTCCTTCACATCTCTGTTTTATATTATTTCATATTTTTTTTTTGCATTTTTCTTTTCTTTTTACATTTTAAACTATTATGTTAACTGAAAATAAATACAAAAGATTTTCAGGTACTATCGTTATGGTTTTCATTATCCAACCAATGTGGACCTCTACATGTAAGGTAAAACAAAATACAAAAATGTATGAGATAGAGAAGTTCCTGGCACATAGGCATTGAGAGGAAAGTTCAAAGAACACCTCGCTGAGACTGTGTTTCAAGTCAACAGAGACAATAATTCAATGACATGTTTGTGTAAGATAAGAACGCTGGATGCCACAGGTCATCAATGGTTGTCGCCTATGATTTCCACCTGTAGTACATTGCAGGGGCAAGTAAATCATTATATTCAAATATTCCAGACAGCTGCCTATCTGCTAAATAGAAATAGATACATGTTTCAAACCAGTCTGTTAGAATCACACCTCGAGGTGTTGACTGTAAAGTACAGAATCATGCTTAGCTCTAGAAGGGCTATTGATCCCTAGAGAACTGCAACCTGTAACCATTCCCTTGGCCTATGCAAAGTTCACTGCCCCCGTAATGATTCTATTCAGCAAATATTTGAAGTCTGTAATGATTATACTTTGTAAATATGTAACGTTCAACCCTTTGTTTCATCTCGCATTTTTTTTTTTTTTTTCAATTTAAAACAGCGCCTTGGTTCTCTGTTAACTCAATAAATGTACAGTGCCTACAAGTAGTATTCAACCCCCTACAGATTTAGCAGGTTTGATAAGATGCAAATAAGTTAGAGCCTTCAAACTTCACACAAGAGCAGGATTTATTAACAGATGCATAAATCTTACAAACCAAAAAGTTATGTTGCTCAGTTAAATTTTAATAAATTTTAAACATACAAGTGTGGGTCAATTATTATTCAACCCCTAGGTTTAATTTTTTGTGGAATAACCCTTGTTTGCAATTACAGCTAATAATCTTCTTTAATAAGACCTGATCAGGCCGGCACAGGTCTCTGGAGTTATCTTGGCCCACTCCTCCATGCAGATCTTCTCCAAGTTATCTAGGTTCTTTGGGTGTCTCATGTGGACTTTAATCTTGAGCTCCTTCCACAAGTTTTCAATTGGGTTAAGGTCAGGAGACTGACTAGGCCACTCCAACACCTTGATTTTTTGCCTCTTGAACCAGGCCTTGGTTTTCTTGGCTGTGTGCTTTGGGTCGTTGTCTTGTTGGAAGATGAAATGACGACCCATCTTAAGATCCTTGATGGAGGAGCGGAGGTTCTTGGCCAAAATCTCCAGGTAGGCCGTGCTATCCATCTTCCCATGGATGCGGACCAGATGGCCAGGCCCCTTGGCTGAGAAACAGCCCCACAGCATGATGCTGCCACCACCATGCTTGACTGTAGGGATGGTATTCTTGGGGTCGTATGCAGTGCCATCCAGTCTCCAAACGTCACGTGTGTGGTTGGCACCAAAGATCTCGATCTTGGTCTCATCAGACCAGAGAACCTTGAACCAGTCTGTCTCAGAGTCCTCCAAGTGATCATGAGCAAACTGTAGATGAGCCTTGACATGACGCTTTGAAAGTAAAGGTACATTACGGGCTCGTCTGGAATGGAGACCATTGCGGTGGAGTACGTTACTTATGGTATTGACTGAAACCAATGTCCCCACTGCCATGAGATCTTCCCGGAGCTCCTTCCTTGTTGTCCTTGGGTTAGCCTTGACTCTTCGGACAAGCCTGGCCTCGGCACGGGAGGAAACTTTCAAAGGCTGTCCAGGCTGTGGAAGGCTAACAGTAGTTCCATAAGCCTTCCACTTCCGGATGATGCTCCCAACAGTGGAGACAGGTAGGCCCAACTCCTTGGAAAGGGTTTTGTACCCCTTGCCAGCCTTGTGACCCTCCACGATCTTGTCTCTGATGGCCTTGGAATGCTCCTTTGTCTTTCCCATGTTGACCATGTATGAGTGCTGTTCACAAGTTTGGGGAGGGTCTTAAATAGTCAGAAAAGGCTGGAAAAAGAGATAATTAATCCAAACATGTGAAGCTCATTGTTCTTTGTGCCTGAAATACTTCTTAATACTTTAGGGGAACCAAACAGAATTCTGGTGGTTTGAGGGGTTGAATAATAAATGACCCTCTGAATAAACTTTTCACAATTTAAAAAAAAATTAAACAAAGAAATAACATTCTTTTTTGCTGCAGTGCATTTCACACTTCCAGGCTGATCTACAGTCCAAATGTCACAATGCCAAGTTAATTCCGAATGTGTAAACCTGCTAAATCTGCAGGGGGTTGAATACTACTTGTAGGCACTATATGTTACATATTCATTGAGCCTGAAAACAGATAAAGTCCACTAAGTCCAACTGTTGATGTGAAGTTAATACTCCATCCTGCTAAGCTAAAATTAGACAAAGGTAGTTTGCAGCGTGTTTATTAATCTCATGGTTCTTTAAGGGCAAATGAAATATCTATGGTAAAATGAAATATGTATTTTGAATTACTAACAACATGTATACACCCTTCAGAAAAGAGAATAAGAATAAAAGTGAGTGTACATTTATAAAGTGGAAGCTACATTTTAAGACATCTCTTATTGCATTATTTTCTCTTTGTTTGGAGTAGTTGACTCACCAAGAAACACCAGGATGCCAATTTTCATCATATACCCTACAGCTGGAGAAATGTAGCAGGTGGTTAATGTGCCCTTTTCAATAGGTTGTTCTAACTCATTCCAGAGATGCTCGGCTAAGAACTCATGACGATAAAGGCCACTGCTCCAAGTTACATTTACAGTCATATTCCTGGAACCATTTCAAGACTTTCTAAGAATTGTGAATAAAGGATTTCCTGCTTTTAAAAAAAAAAAAAAAAAGTCCTTCCCATGTAGCAGATCAAAATTAAGCATTACAATTCCAAAGGCTTTACAAGTTGTGTGGGACAAGTCACCTACTGACAGCACAGTCGCAGGGACTCCTTTAGCATTGCTTTCTTAGGTTGTTTGCTAATTTCCACGTTAATCACATCAAAGGCTAATGCCGCAGTATGACCTGATGATGTTTTACAATCCAGATTCATCACAAAATTGTTGCGTCATTTCCTGTTTCTGATTTTTTATAGGCTATAGTAGTCTCTCCTAACTGGCAGTGCAATACCTTGCTTTATGATAGTTGCAGGTCACTATCTGGAACGCCTACCGTCACATGCTCAAGCAGGGTAAGACTGGCCTGGCGGGGAATCGGAGAAATTCCCCGTGGGCCCTTGCAGTGTACCAGGGAGGTGGCAGTGGGAAGGAGAGAAGTAAAAAACACTCTGCTGTCTTTTGGGTTATGGGCCCTTTTAAACTGCAGGCACAGTCTGTGCAGGGGCGCATGCATGAAGCGTTCATTACCTGAACTGCCACGGCGCACATCCCAATCAACACTGGGTAGTGTGTAGTGTGCACTTGTCATCGTATGATGTTAGTGTCATGCGCCGCATGCGACGGGTGCACACAAGTCAGCCGTCAATCTCTGCTAGGTCGGTGGCCATCTTAATATGAGCACGTCGGACCTGCAGAGGAAGAGGATGCCGCCTGCCAATGGGAGGGCAGGCAGGTAAAAGGAATCTTTTTTTTTTTCTTCTGTCCATGCAGCCAGGACAAGGGACCAGGATGGATATATGGGGGTGGGCCAGCACCAAAGGCCAGGATGGCTATATGGGGGGAGCAGCACATGGGCCCATGATTGATATATGGAGGGCAGCAGCACAAGGGTTCAGGATGGATATATGGGGGAGCAGCACAAGGGGCCAGGATGGATATATGGGGGAGAGCAACACAAAAGGCCAGGATGGATATATTAGGGGGTAGCAGCACAAATGACCAGAATGGATATATGGTGGGAACAGCATAAGGGACCAAGATGGATATATGGGGGAAGCAGCACAAAAGGCCAGGATAGATATATAAGGGGTATCAGCACAAAGGACCAGGATGGATATACTGTATGGGGGGAATAGCACATGGGCCCATGATTGATATATGGGTGGGAGCAGCACAAGGGACCAGGATGGATATATGGAGGAGCAGCGCATGGGGCCATGATTGAAATATGGGGGGGGAGCAGCACAAGGGACCACAATGGATATATGTGGGAGCAGCACAAGGGGCCAGAATGGATATATGGAGGGAGTAGCACAAGGGGCCAGGGTGGATATATGTGGGAGCAGCACAAGGGGCAATGATTGATATATTGGGGGAGCAGCATAAGGGGACAGGATGGATATATGAGGGGAACAGCACAAAAGGCCAAGGTTGATATATGGGGGGAGCAGCACAAGGGGCCAGGATGGATATATGGGATGGATATATGGCGGGAGCAGCACATGGGCCATGATTGAAATATGAGGGGAGCAGCACAATGGGCCAGGTTGGATATATGTGGGAGCAGCACAAGGGGCAATGATTGATATATGTGGGGAGCAGCACAAGGGACCAGGATGGATATATTAGGGGAGCAGTACAAAAGGCCAGGATGGATATATTGGGCATGGCAGCACAAAGGACCAGAATGGATATATGGAGGGAAAGAACATGGGCCCATGACTGATATATGGTGGGAGCAGCACAAGGGACCAGGGTGGATATGTGGGGGAGCAGCACATGGACCTATGATTGATATATGGGGAGGGGAGCAGCACATGGGGTAATGATTGATATATGGGGGAGCAGCACAAGGGGCCAGGGTGGATATATGTGGGAGCAGCACAAGGGGCCAGGATGGATATATGGGAGATCAGCACAAGGGGCCAGGATGGATATATGGGGGAGAGCAGCACAAAAGGCCAGGATGGATATATTAGGGGGTAGCAGCACAAATGACCAGAATGGATATATGGTGGGAACAGCACAAGGGGCCAAGATGGATATATGGGGGAAGCAGCACAAAAGGCCAGGATAGATATATAAGGGGTATCAGCACAAAGGACCAGGATGGATATATGGGGGGAATAGCACATGGGCCCATGATTGATATATGGAGGAGCAGCGCATGGGGCCATGATTGATATATGGAGGGGAGCAGCACAAGGGACCACAATGGATATATGTGGGAGCAGCACAAGGGGCCAGAATGGATATATGGAGGGAGTAGCACAAGGGGCCAGGGTGGATATATGTGGGAGCAGCACAAGGGACAATGATTGATATATTGGGGGAGCAGCATAAGCGGCCAGGATGGATATATGAGGGGAACAGCACAAAAGGCCAAGATTGATATATGGGGGGAGCAGCACAAGGGGCAAGGATGGATATATGGGATGGATATATGGCGGAAGCAGCACATGGGCCATGATTGAAATATGAGGGGAGCAGCACAATGGGCCAGGTTGGATATATGTGGGAGCAGCACAAGGGGCAATGATTGATATATGGGGGAGCAGCACAAGGGACCAGGATGGATATATTAGGGGAGCAGTACAAAAGGCCAGGATGGATATATTGGGCATGGCAGCACAAAGGACCAGAATGGATATATGGAGGGAAAGAACATGGGCCCATGATTGATATATGGTGGGAGCAGCACAAGGGACCAGGGTGGATATGTGGGGGAGCAGCACATGGACCTATGATTGATATATGGGGAGAGCAGCACAAAGACCCAGGATGGATATATGGGGGGGGGAGCAGCACATGGGGTAATGATTGATATATGGGGGAGCAGCACAAGGGGCCAGGATGGATATATGGGGGGAGCAGCACAAGGGGCCAGGGTGGATATATGTGGGAGCAGCAAAAGGGGCCAGGATGGATATATGGGAGATCAGCACAAGGGACCAGGGTGGATATATGGGGGTGAGCAGCACATGGGGCCATGATTGATATATGTAAGCTAGGACAAGAGACCATGTTGGATATATGGGGGGCCAGGACAGAAATATGGAGTGCAGGACAAGGGACATATAGGGGGCTGTATGGATAGCAGGGGTGGCAGGATGGATATCTGGGGCCCAGTCTGCAGATATTGTGGCCAGGCTAGACAAGGGACATGGGGGACCAGGCTGGGGCATATTATAAAATAAAGGGTGCTATGCTGGGCAAAATTATTAAATAAATAGGGCCAGGGTGGACTTATTAACTGTATAGCGGCCCGAATGAGGAACATGCTGTATTAGTTTATGGTGACAAGTGGGGAGCACACTATTTTTCTTCATCTGACATAGTGTGGAAGTGGGGGAAAAAATGGAGAAAGTGCTCTGGAAGCGAACACCTATTAATTACTGTGTGTTGTTTTTTGCAGAGGCGAGTCCTGTCTGGAAGAAGTGATGGAGGTCTGAACTTGATGAAGAAAAGTGAAAATAAAGGACTTCAACTACAGACATCACTGGTGAGTCAGTGTATTACATGTACATGCACACACAGAGCTCCTGTGTATAATGTTACTGGTGATCCCTGTATTACCTGTACACTGACCTTATATACAGAGTTCCAGTGATCCCTGTATTACCTGTACACTGACACTATATATAGAGTTCCTGTGTATAAGGTCATTGGTGATCACTGTATTACCTGTACACTGACACTGTATACAGAGTTCCTGTGATCCCTGTACTCTGAAACTATATACAGAGCTCCTGTGTATAATGCCACTGGTGATCACTGTATTACCTGTACACTGAAACTATATACAGAGTTCCTATGTACAGTGGGGAAAAAAAGTATTTAGTCAGTCAGCAATAGTGCAAGTTCCACCACTTAAAAAGATGAGAGGCGTCTGTAATTTACATCATAGGTAGACCTCAACTATGGGAGACAAACTGAGAAAAAAAAATCCAGAAAATCACATTGTCTGTTTTTTTTTCATTTTATTTGCATATTATGGTGGAAAATAAGTATTTGGTCAGAAACAAGCAATCAAGATTTCTGGCTCTCACAGACCTGTAACTTCTTCTTTAAGAGTCTCCTCTTTCCTCCACTCATTACCTGTAGTAATGGCACCTGTTTAAACTTGTTATCAGTATAAAAAGACACCTGTGCACACCCTCAAACAGTCTAACTCCAAACTCCACTATGGTGAAGACCAAAGAGCTGTCAAAGGACACCAGAAACAAAATTGTAGCCCTGCACCAGGCTGGGAAGACTGAATCTGCAATAGCCAACCAGCTTGGAGTGAAGAAATCAACTGTGGGAGCAATAATTAGAAAATGGAAGACATACAAGACCACTGATAATCTCCCTCGATCTGGTGCTCCACGCAAAATCCCACCCCGTGGGGTCAGAATGATCACAAGAACGGTGAGCAAAAATCCCAGAACCACGCGGGGGGACCTAGTGAATGAACTGCAGAGAGCTGGGACCAATGTAACAAGGCCTACCATAAGTAACACACTACGCCACCATGGACTCAGATCCTGCAGTGCCAGATGTGTCCCACTGCTTAAGCCTGTACATGTCCGGGCCCGTCTGAAGTTTGCTAGAGAGCATTTGGATGATCCAGAGGAGTTTTGGGAGAATGTCCTATGGTCTGATGAAACCAAACTGGAACTGTTTGGTAGAAACACAACTTGTCGTGTTTGGAGGAAAAAGAATACTGAGTTGCATCCATCAAACACCATACCTACTGTAAAGCATGGTGGTGGAAACATCATGCTTTGGGGCTGTTTCTCTGCAAAGGGGCCAGGACGACTGATCCGGGTACATGAAAGAATGAATGGGGCCATGTATCGTGAGATTTTGAGTGCAAACCTCCTTCCATCAGCAAGGGCATTGAAGATGAAACGTGGCTGGGTCTTTCAACATGACAATGATCCAAAGCACACCGCCAGGGCAACGAAGGAGTGTCTTCGTAAGAAGCATTTCAAGGTCCTGGAGTGGCCTAGCCAGTATCCAGATCTCAACACTATAGAAAACCTTTGGAGGGAGTTGAAAGTCCGTGTTGCCAAGCGAAAAGCCAAAAACATCACTGCTCTAGAGGAGATCTGCATGGAGGAATGGGCCAACATACCAACAACAGTGTGTGGCAACCTTGTGAAGACTTACAGAAAACGTTTGACCTCTGTCATTGCCAACAAAGGATATATCACAAAGTATTGAGATGAAATTTTGTTTCTGACCAAATACTTATTTTCCACCATAATATGCAAATAAAATGAAAAAAAAAACAGACAATGTGATTTTCTGGATTTTTTTTTCTCAGTTTGTCTCCCATAGTTGAGGTCTACCTATGATGTAAATTACAGACGCCTCTCATCTTTTTAAGTGGTGGAACTTGCACTATTGCTGACTGACTAAATACTTTTTTTCCCCACTGTATAATGTCACTGGTGATGACTATATTACATGTATACTATATACAGAGCTCCTGTGTATATTGTCACTGGTGATCACTGTATAAGGCTAGTTTCACACTAGTGTATGGAGGAGCTGCAGAGGATGCTGACTTCCTCTTTGAAGCTCCACCCCCTGCTGCGCCTCTTCCATTCAGCCCTGCCTCCATCAGCATGCGGCCTGCGTACCCTATATTTAGCATTGGGTATGCAGGCCATGCCGTTGAATGCGGATGCCTCGGCATGTTTCTTTTTGACGGTGCGGCGACTGCACCAAAATGCAACATGTTGCGTTCGGCGCAGGTCACTGCACCATCAAAACGAAGCATGCAGAGGCATCTGCATTCATCGGCATGGCCTATGCACTAAATGCTAAAGATAGGGTACGTAGCCCGCAGGCCGACGGAGGCAGAGCTGAACGGAGGAGGCACGGTAGGGGGCGGAGCTTCATGGAGGAGGTCAGCATCCCTCCGCAGCTCCTCCATATGCTAGTTTGAAACTAACGTTACCTGTACACTTACATTATATACAGAGCTCCTCTGTATAATGTCACTGGTGATCACTGTATTACCTGTACACTTACACTATATAAAGGGCTCCTGTGTATATAGTCACTCGTGATCACTGTATTAGCTGTACACTATACACTATATACATAGCTTCTGTGTAAAATGGCGCTGTGGTAATAACAGTGTTGTTAGAATTGTGGTTTGTATTCATGTTCAGTATTGTAGTATTCGATCACTAGGTGGTGGTAATTTGTTGTCTGATAACAGAGTGGTGGTATTTATCTTCTGTATGCGGTATTATTCAATAACTGTGTGGTGGTAATTTGTGGTCTGGTCATGGTGTGGCAGTATTTATCCTCTGCATGTGGTATTATTCTGTCACTATGTGGTGGTAATTTGTGGTCTGGTGGTAATTTGTGGTCTGGTCACGGTGTGGCGGTATTTGTCCCTTGTATGTGGTATTATTCGGTCACTATGTAGTCTGGTCACGGTGTGGTAGAATTTCTTCCCTGTATCTGGTAGTATTGGTCTTGGTAGAGTGGTTTGTGTTGAGTATTGCAGTCATTTTTTAATTAGGAGAAGATTCTTTATTTTCATTTGTCTAGATAGATAGATAGATAGATAGATAGATCCTTTTCTCCAAAAGGGTTTCCAGCAGCAGCCTAGTTGGCGGGGGCTTAGGGTGTAGTCTCTCGTGGTTAGGTCCCTTCAGAGCTTCTGCCACTTATAACTGTATTAGCACGCACAGCATGCCTACAATGTTAAATTCTACCTCAGAGCAAGGAGCCATGGTTTCCCTGCCCTATTACTCAATGTTCTGTAGTCCTCAAGTCACGTTAGGCCTACAGTCTACAGAACAACAGAAGAATTCAAATGACATCAAAATACTTGTACAGATGGCATTATGATGTCCATACGTCAATCTGCCCATTGTGGGAGGCTGACTGTGCTGATGGTCACTGACTGTGCTCCAGAATCTGGAGTTAAGTGAATATATAGTGTTTATTTTTTATTTTATGAGTCAGTACTTATAAAATGTGGAAAGGAATACAGCTTGAGGAAGCATTCTACTTTGTGTATTGGGTAGTGTGAGAGGTTACTGTAGAGCAATTATACTTTGGGAGATCATACCTTCTGAAAGTTGTGGGAGCCATCATACAGTGTGGGAGGCCGTGAAGACATTATATCAGGTTGTGGACCGAACAAAGTGTGCAGGGGACCATTATACTTTGTTTTCAGCGGTGGGGGGCCATCAAATTATGCAAGAGGGCTATAGAGGTCATTATATTATGTGTGGACCTGAGGGGGCCATCAAACGGTGTAGGAGGTTTTAGGAGCCATAATACTGTGTGTAGGTTGCTGTTAGGACATGATACTGTATGTGGAGATCTGTGGGAGTATCATACTGTCTAATTATGCTATTCGGGTGTCAGGGTACATACGAGTAACTTTTTATTAACAATGAGGGGACAACGTTAAATTTTAAATGGGCACCTCAGAAGCATTGTTGCTTTCTAGGGCACTTACAGAGGGAATTTATATTATAAGGGACAATTTTAACATCTATAGGGCACATAGGGTTGTTTTGCTATGTATGGACACAAAGACGAGTATTATTACGTATGAATTATTATGCAGGGCATTAAAAGGAGCACTGTTAAAATGTCACACAAGTACAGTAATATGGACAAATATGACAGCAGCAGAATCAGCAATGGAGTTGTAAGGAGGAAGACCAGGCTGCGGATACCTGTCCAGCGCCGGGTCCAGAACCGCTGACACTGTCTCTCCTGTTGTCCGGGGGAAAGAATAAGGGACTGGACCAACCTGGTGACTCGGAAGATGGAGGTGTGGCTAAGATGCATCTCACGTGGAAGCAGTTTTGGCGACAACCAGGAGTGCGCAGCAGGCTGAGAGGGGTGCAGCGCTGTGTCCATTTATTCCCGGTCGCCACCAGCGGAAGCCTGAGAGAGCAAGGTGCTGTGTGCTCCGTTATTGTGAGTACTGCACAAGTGCCGCATAGAGACAACCGGGTAGTGAACAGACATTGATGGTGTACCTTGCCGGTCTATATGTTTCTGCCCACGTTGGACCCTGACAGTGATATGGCCTTGTTGGCTTAAGCCGCATCAATTCGTGGACTAGGGGTTCAGCACAAGTTACCAGAAACCAACCGATGCTGCCAGAAGACGGACTACCATTGCCTGCAGGACCTCAGTGGACAAGAACCGCGCCAGCTGTTGTTGGCACTACTGACTTACAAGCAGCATACATAGCCTGAGAAACTTCTGACACAATAAATGTTTAAAAAGAACTGCCATTACCTTTTTCATGGTTCATTAACCCTACATATTCTTTGCAACTGAACTGTTAGTTTTCCCATTTAACCGTTTGCCTCCCTGCGCGGAGTATCCCCTTGGTAAATTAAAACTGTTAACCCTTGCTCTGCCTCTCATGCTTCACTGCTTCCTACAACCTGCTCACAGAGTAACACTAGGATGATGAGTTTAAGTAGGTTGGGAAAAGATGGTGATAGTGCTGGAAATGTGAGAAGTCAAGTGTGTATTTGTTGTAAACTCTACAGTCAAGGTTGGAGAAGTCATTATAGAAAAAAATGGGAAAAGCGAACAACGTCATCAGAAAGAACTGATGTATGAAGTCTAGGACAACTGTGCTGTAATCTCTTACTATGTTCTGCAAAACTGGAATCTACCATCCATTATACAACTACTGTATGGCGATAATATCAATCTTGGTTTTATTTATTTTTCAGTAACAGCATTGTCATCTGTAGTGGTTTCCCTTAACCCACTACGAGGGTGCACCACAGTATTGTAAACATTGTTACCTAGGTTAGGGGCCCAACCAGCTGTTTTTCACCCCCCCTCCTCTCTCCGTGCTCAACTCTAAAGGGCCTGTCACACTAAGCGATATCGCTAGCAATATCGCTATAACTTGTGACGTTATAGCGATATTGCAAGCGATATCGCTGTGTCTGATACTTACCTCCGACCCGCTCCCCCGCTGGTTATCGCCGTTCGCGCGAGAATGTTCAGGACCGCTTCCTGCAGCACTTCCTGCTGTGACGACGAGCGACACGTGGAGCCGGGCGGGAGGACGCAGGATCGCCTGGTGTGACAGG
Organism: Dendrobates tinctorius; assembly: GCF_039654945.1. Lineage (NCBI taxonomy): Eukaryota > Metazoa > Chordata > Amphibia > Anura > Dendrobatidae > Dendrobates > Dendrobates tinctorius. The sequence goes on from NW_027361711.1 coordinate 5,282,349, forward strand.
TAAGTAGCCACCCCTGTCCCCAGCGATGTCGCTAGTGAGATCTGCCTGTGTGGCAGCTCACTAGCGACCACTTAGCGATGTACCAGCGATCCTGACCGCATCGCTAAGTGTGACAGTACCTTAACTATGCCTCTGGCTACCAATCTTTAAAAATCAGAAACTGCCAGATAATGCAATGCAGTTTCCAATGTTAGAAAAACAGAAGGATCTTTGGTGACAACATGCTGTGGTAGTATGTAAGGTCTAAAGATGAGGAGTATGGTAAGCCCTCTGTAATGATATATATGTTACACATTCAGATTTGTGTGTTATATACTGATGTGTGTGTTATATACTCCTGTGTTTGTGTGTTTTATACATATGTGTGTGTGTCAGTCCAAAAAAGCACAAAAAAATGATCCACACTACTGCAACACCTGTCATTATTGCCCTCTACTCCTCTTTGGTCAGACGTCATCTGGAATACTGTGTCCAGCTTTGGGTGCCACATTTTAAAAAAGACATCAACAAACTGGAGCAAGTTCAGAAAAGAGCGACCAAAATGGTGACCGGTCTGTAAACCCTGTCTTATGAGGAAAGGTTGCAGGATTTGGGAATATTTTGCTTGCAAAAGAGAAGACTGATAGAAGACTTAATAGCTGTCTACAAATATCTCAAGGGCTGTCACATTGTAGAAGGATCATCTTTATTCTCATTTGCACAAGGAAAAACTAGAAGCAATGGGATGAAACTGCCTGGCATGTTTCAATGATTCAATAAAATGGATTTTATGGGACAGTGAGTGCCACTGATCAGTTTTCTCTGCATGGAATATGTGTATGTGTTAAATACGTACTGTATGTGCATTAAAAACTAGAGTGTGTGCTACTGTTCATACTGAAGTGTATGTTATAGTCTAGTGTTTGCGTAATGTACAGCTCTGGCAAAAAATAAGAGACCACTGCAAAATTTTCAGTTTGTCTGATTTTTCTCTTTATAGGTATACTAGCTGAAGAGCCCGGCGTTGCCCGGGCGTAGTAACTAACTGTGGTTAGTTATAACAAATTATAATGATTATCCCCCATCCCATAGTCCAGTGCCCATATACCCATCATACATATCCTTCATCTGCATCATACATATCCTTCATCCCATGGTCCGGTGCCCATATACCCATCATACATATCCGCCATCCCATAGTCCCATGCCCATATACCCATCATACATATCTTCCATCCCATAGTCCTGTGCCCATATACCCATCATACATACCCACCATCCCACAGTCCCGTGCCCATATACCCATCATACATATCCTCCATCCCACAGTCCAGTGCCCATGTACCCATCATACATATCCGCCATCCCATAGTCCAATGCCCATATATCCATCCTACATATCTGCCATCCCATAGTCCTGTGTCCATATACCCATCACACATCCTCCATCCCATAGGTCTGTGCCCATATACCCATTATGACATCATCTTTGCCATGGCAACCTATTATGACATCATCATCACCATTGCAATCGTTATGACATAACTGTCACCATTGAACCCATTATGACATCAGTGTCGCCATCGCAACCATTATGACATAATGTGGGGCAGGGCTTGATGCACACACACACATACTCGTATATATACACACACACACACACACACATACACTTTATATATATATATACTGTATATATATATAGATTTTTGAGTAAAATGTAAATTGCTCTTTTAACTACTGACAACAAGTCTTTGAATTTCCAAGCACTAAATTTTGCATTTATTTTCAGAAAATGAGAAATGGTCAAAATACCAAGAAAAGCAGTGCTTGCAGACCTCAAATAATGCTAAGAAAGCAAGTTCATAATCATTTAGAAACAGCAATACTAATATTTTAACTCAAGAAGAGTTCAGAAATCAATATTTTGTGGAATAACCATGATTTTTAATCACAGCTTTCATGCATCTTGGCATTATTTCCACCAGTTTTTCACACTGCTTTTGGGTGACCTTATGACACTCCTGGTACAAAAATTTAAGCAGCTCTTCTTTGATGGCTTGTGAGTATCCATCTTCCTCTTGATTACATTCCAGAGGTTCTCAATGGGGTTCAGGTCTGGAGATTGGGCTGACCATGACAGGGATTTGATGTGGTGGTTCTTCATCCACACATTGATTGACTTAGCTGTGTGGCATGGCGCATTGCCCTGCTGGAAAAAACAGTCCTCAGAGTTGGGGGGGAACATAGCCTGAACAGAAGGAAGCAGCAGTTTTTCCAGGATAACCTTGTATGTGGCTTGATTCATACATCCTTTGCGAGGATTAACTTGCCCAATTCAAGCCTTGTTGAAGCATCCCCAGATCATCACCGATCCTCCACCAAATTTCACAGTGGGTGCAAGACACTGTGGCTTGTACGCCTCTCCAGGTCTCCGTCTAACCATTAGATGACCAGGTGTTGGGCAAATCTGAAAATTAGATTCATTAGAGAAGACTACCTTACTCCAGTCCTCTATGGTCCAATTCTTATGGTCTTTGGCAAACTTCAGCCTGGCTCTCCTTTGCTTCTCATTGATCAAAGGCTTTTTTCTATATTTACATGACTTGAGCCCTGCCTCTAGGAGCCTGTTACAAACTATTCTTGCAGTACACTTCACCCCAGCTGCCATTTGCCATTCCTTTTGTAGGTCACTTGATGTCATCCTGCGTTTGCTGAGTGACATTCAAATAAGATGATGGTCATCCCAGTCAGTGGAAAGTTGTTTTCGCCCACTGTTGGTCTGTAACTTTGTTGTCTCCAATGTCTGCTGCTTGACCTTGCTGTAATGGACTGCCCTCTTAGAAAATTTAAGTATGGAGGCAATCACTGTATTCCTCTGCTAGTAAAGCCAGAATTGAACCCTTCTATTCCTCTCTCAAGACTTTTCTTTTCAACTCCTTTGGCATGGTTAAAAATTATTTTTTCATTCCTATTACTTTTGGGATATTACTAGTACTTGTTTTACCATCCAACTTGTCCTATTGCAAGAGGATTGTGAACACCACAGCAGGGTTTTTTTTTTTATAATTTCCTTCATTAAATAAGATTTGGTTCAGGTGATCACCTAATTAGAAGCACATTAAAAAGAATGAGGCTTACTCTGGTTGGAATTCAACTGACACTGGATTGGAATGGCTGTCACACATGTAGAGAAGCTGATTTTTATAAAACTATACAGTGGTGTGACGTCCGTCTGCGGTCTGGGCTGCAGCCAGCCAACACCCCGAGAAACACTGATATCCTTTACCCCTATACAGGGATCTGGATTTATAGCAGAGCCCAGGAGGCGCTGTCTGAATAGGAGCAGTGGCCAGAGCAGGACGGTCGCCAGAAAGGTGTTCCAAAACAGGACAAAAACGTAGTGTTATCCGGGTCTAAACCAGTCGGGCAGCTAGGTACAAAATCGTTAGGCAGAAGCAGAGTCAGAAGTCCAGGCCAAGGTCAGAGTCATAAACCAGGAGGGCAGCAGAGGTACAGAATCGTTAGGCAGAAGCAGAGTCAGAAGTCCAGGCCAAGGTCAGAGTCAGTCAACTATAGCAATTCACACAGTAACACGCAGGGAAACCAAGAATATATCCGGCAGCTTGCAAGCCCAGTCCCAAGGTATTTGAGGGATCAGGTCATCCCTCACAGGCTCCCGGGCTGATGATGTCATCAGGACCGCCCCAGGACCAGACCTGATGACGATGCACCAACCCCTTCATGACTGACAGAGGAGCGGAGTTTGCGTCCACTAGACGCCTGCGCAGAAGCCCTTTCACTGTTGCCGTCATCACTCGGGCGCGAGCCACGGCGCCTCCTAGTGGCTGAGGGCGGAACAGCAGGCCCCTGAGTTCGACGACGACATGTCAGTCCGGCGCCTCCTGGTGGCCGAGGCCTGGACAGCAGGCCCTGAGCCCGAGGGCGGCGTGACAGTCCGTCGCCTCCCAGTGGCTGATTGCGGAACAGCAGGCCCCGAGTCTGACGGCGACGTGACAGTACCCCCCTCTTCAGGAGGGGCCTCCGGACCCTCAAAACCCGGTTTGTCAGGGTGAAGGAGATGAAATCTCCTAATTAATGCCATGGCATGGACGTTCCCCACAGGAACCCAGGACCTTTCCTCTGGGCCGTAGCCCTTCCAGTGTACCAGATACTGTACTGAGCCCCTCACAAGGTGGGAGTCAAGGATACCCTGGACTTCATACTCCAGTGCTCCCTCGACCAAAACAGGAGGAGGAGGGGACTGAACAGGGTGAATGGGAGAATGATAAGGTTTGAGGAGAGACCTGTGGAATACGTTAGGCAATTTGAATGACTGTGGAAGTTTTAAGCGGAAAGCTACTGGGTTAACCACCTCGATTATTTCGTATGGGCCGATGAACCTGGGACCTAGTTTGGCGGACGGTACCTTAAGCTTGATGTTTTTTGTAGAGAGCCAAACCTTGTCGCCAACTCCCAGGTGCGGCCCCTTAGATCGTCATATATTTGCAGCCGAAGCCTGTCTAACCTGAGCCCCTTTCAAATTTGAATTAACCTCAGACCAAATCGTTTTTAGCCGATGTATATTTTGCTCAACCCCAGGGAGCTCCGACATCCTGGCCGAAAACGACCCAAAGCGCGGATGCAGTCCAAGGTTACAAAAAAAAGGGGTAGTTTTAATGGAGTCTTGATATCGATTATTGAGGGCGAACTCAGCCAATGGCAGATGTTCCACCCAATCGGTCTGATGTCCTGACTAGTGTTGAGCGATACCGTTCGATACCCAAAAATATCGTATCGGATGGTATCGCCCGATACGAAAAAAAAATATCGGGTATCGCCGATTCCGATACCGGAAGTCCCATTCAAGTCAATGGGACTTCCGGTATCGGAATTAAAAAAAGGCCTTTATTTCCTTGTTGGCTAATTCTACATAATTGAAAACAAATAAGAATCATGTAGAATGTATTGTGGGAGGTGGAGGAGACATTAAAAGCATAGTGGTGTATTCAAATCACATGGCATAGCATTAATTCCAATTTTTTTTTTCAAGACGTTCGGAGTTAAAAAGATATTGACTATGTTAACTTTTTTATATTTAGTCAGATATGTATGTTTCGCAACTTCCATGCTCTTCACCTTCTTTTGTACTTCTCCCACACTTTCTCCTTCATGATCCGCAGCAGTAGCATTTTTTTCATCAACTTTTTCTTCACCTTATTCATCTTCTTCTTCTTCACCTTCTTCCCATTAATTTTTTTTTTCCATTCTTCATATTCTTCTTATTCAGCTATTATTAATTTTCATATGCTATTTCTTCATCTTCTTCCTATTCTTCTTTTTCTTCATTTTCTTATGGTGACAGGCATTCCTGTAGTACTTATCTATAAAAGTTATAAGATTACACCTTATGTTCTGCCTGTCACAAAAGATTTACAACAGGATTTGTCCGCGTTCAGTTTGGCCTGCAGCAGCAGGCATTTTCCAGGGGCACCACGAGGAGGAACGGACTCACCCCCATTTACTGCTTAGTCTTCTTCTGCTTATAATTTTGATTTCTTCTATGCTGATTTTTTGTCTTATGCTTAATGTTCTCCTGCCTTCTGTTCTTCTGCTTTTGCTTCTTCTGCTTCTTGTTCTTCTGTCTTTTGTTCTGTATCTTGGTGGTTGTCTTCATGTTCTTTGTCCTCTTGGTCTTATTATTTAGGGTCATATTTCTGGTCTTCTTTGGTGTGGTCTTCAGGGTCGTCATCATCAGGGTCATCGTCATGGAGATCAATAAGGATTACCAAAGACAAATTTCAAAAAGCTTGATCTTGGAAATGTAGCAGAAGGTACAAGAAGGCTGAGAAACTGGCGAGAACCAGCAGACAGTGCTGGCACCCGGATGGGTAGCAGAAGGAACAAGAGCCAATGGCACTACCGAGGACCAACTGACGGTGCTGGACCACGGTTACTAAGCAGAAGGTAGGAGAGGGAGGACTGGGAGCTTGCATCGCATCCAAATGAAAACCACTTTGGGCTGAGTTCATTGATCCACAGGTGGGTGCATGAATACGCTGGTGAGCACAGCAGATGTCCATAAGAAGAAAAAGTTTGTTCAGCACACCGGCATAAATGAAAAAAACTTTATTAGGCTAATATGCCATATTAAAATGCAAAAAACACCTAGGTGTTTTTTGCATTTTAATATGGCATATTAGCCTAATAAAGTTTTTTTCATTTATGCCGGTGTGCTGAACGAACTTTTTCTTCTTGTAAGCAGAAGGTACCTGTGCTAAAAAGCACTACCAAGGACCAGCTGACGGTGCTGGACCTCGGATACCGAGATGGAGGCACCTAGGCCAAAGGCTGTGGCGAGAACCAGCAGACAGTGCTGGCACCCGGATGGGTAGCAGAAGGAACAAGAGCCAATGGCACTACCGAGGACCAACTGACGGTGCTGGACCACGGTTACTAAGCAGAAGGTACCTGTGCTAAAAAGCACTACCAAGGACCAGCTGATGACGGTGCTGGACCTCGGATACCGAGATGGAGGCACCTAGGCCAAAGGCTGTGGCGAGAACCAGCAGACAGTGCTGGCACCCGGATGGGTAGCAGAAGGAACAAGAGCCAATGGCACTACCGAGGACCAACTGACGGTGCTGGACCACGGTTACTAAGCAGAAGGTACCTGTGCTAAAAAGCACTACCAAGGACCAGCTGACGGTGCTGGACCTCGGATACCGAGATGGAGGCACCTAGGCCAAAGGCTGTGGCGAGAACCAGCAGACAGTGCTGGCACCCGGATGGGTAGCAGAAGGAACAAGAGCCAATGGCACTACCGAGGACCAACTGACGGTGCTGGACCACGGTTACTAAGCAGAAGGTACCTGTGCTAAAAAGCACTACCAAGGACCAGCTGATGACGGTGCTGGACCTCGGATACCGAGATGGAGGCACCTAGGCCAAAGGCTGTGGCGAGAACCAGCAGACAGTGCTGGCACCCGGATGGGTAGCAGAAGGAACAAGAGCCAATGGCACTACCGAGGACCAACTGACGGTGCTGGACCACGGTTACTAAGCAGAAGGTACCTGTGCTAAAAAGCACTACCAAGGACCAGCTGATGACGGTGCTGGACCTCGGATACCGAGATGGAGGCACCTAGGCCAAAGGCTGTGGCGAGAACCAGCAGACAGTGCTGGCACCCGGATGGGTAGCAGAAGGAACAAGAGCCAATGGCACTACCGAGGACCAACTGACGGTGCTGGACCACGGTTACTAAGCAGAAGGTACCTGTGCTAAAAAGCACTACCAAGGACCAGCTGACGGTGCTGGACCTCGGATACCGAGATGGAGGCACCTAGGCCAAAGGCTGTGGCGAGAACCAGCAGACAGTGCTGGCACCCAGATGGGTAGCAGAAGGAACAAGAGCCAATGGCACTACCGAGGACCAACTGACGGTGCTGGACCACGGTTACTAAGCAGAAGGTACCTGTGCTAAAAAGCACTACCAAGGACCAGCTGATGACGGTGCTGGACCTCGGATACCGAGATGGAGGCACCTAGGCCAAAGGCTGTGGCGAGAACCAGCAGACAGTGCTGGCACCCGGATGGGTAGCAAAAGGAACAAGAGCCAATGGCACTACCGAGGACCAACTGACGGTGCTGGACCACGGTTACTAAGCAGAAGGTACCTGTGCTAAAAAGCACTACCAAGGACCAGCTGATGGTGCTGGACCTCGGATACCGAGATGGAGGCACCTAGGCCAAAGGCTGTGGCGAGAACCAGCAGACAGTGCTGGCACCCGGATGGGTAGCAGAAGGAACAAGAGCCAATGGCACTACCGAGGACCAACTGACGGTGCTGGACCACGGTTACTAAGCAGAAGGTACCTGTGCTAAAAAGCACTACCAAGGACCAGCTGACGGTGCTGGACCTCGGATACCGAGATGGAGGCACCTAGGCCAAAGGCTGTGGCGAGAACCAGCAGACAGTGCTGGCACCCGGATAGGTAGCAGAAAGAACAAGAGCCAATGGCACTACCGAGGACCAACTGACGGTGCTGGACCACGGTTACTAAGCAGAAGGTACCTGTGCTAAAAAGCACTACCAAGGACCAGCTGACGGTGCTGGACCTCGGATACCGAGATGGAGGCACCTAGGCCAAAGGCTGTGGCGAGAACCAGCAGACAGTGCTGGCACCCGGATGGGTAGCAGAAGGAACAAGAGCCAATGGCACTACCGAGGACCAACTGACGGTGCTGGACCACGGTTACTAAGCAGAAGGTACCTGTGCTAAAAAGCACTACCAAGGACCAGCTGACGGTGCTGGACCTCGGATACCGAGATGGAGGCACCTAGGCCAAAGGCTCTGGCGAGAGCCAGCAGACAGTGCTGGAACCCGGGTGGGTAGCAGAAGGTACCCATTGAAAGCAAAGTAGCCAGGCCGCAAGCCGGCCGCAGTTACCGAAACCCACAGTCCTACAGGGGGTCCATGTCCCATTGGCACTACGGATCCAGCCTTCAGTGCCAGTTCCCGCAGCCCACATAGGAGTCACCTAAACTGCAGGCACCGTAGAGTCGGCTAACCCGGCCGCAAGACGACAGGACAACGGATTGGTGGCATAGTGACCTTGACACTACCCAGAAACAGCAGGCGTGCTGGAACCAGGCTGGGCAACAGGGAGTCCCCCGTGCCAAAGACACTGCCGAGCACCAACTGGCATTGTTGGAGCCCAGGGACAATCATGGTGTAGGCCGAGGCCTACTTGGTGGTAGTTTTAGATTGTTTGTAGGCTACAACAGACTGTCAACGTGCTCCAATTAGGCATCTGTCTCCACTCTGTTTCCAGGATTTCACGTGACAAACAACACCGCCAGTTTATGCATACAGCAGCCGTCTGCCCAATCCACACGTGTTGCTGTGTTACTGGGATTCTGTAATGTCAGCAGATCCCCTGATGTGTGTCTGCCACTGTCTCCTGCTCTGTCCACATTCCCACCGCTTGCAGTGGGAATGTGGACAGCGCAGGAGACAGTGGCGGACACATATTGGGGGATCTGCTGACGTTACAGAACCCCAGTAACACAGGAACACGTGTGGAATGCGTGGACGGCAACTGTGAGCAGGAACTGGCGGTGTTGGAGGTCAGGGGAAATACTAGAGACAGAGTGGAGACAGAGGCCAAATCAGAGAATGTTTAAATCTGAAGTAGTTACAATTTGGAGGCAGCAGCAGTTTGCCCTCCACACAGCAGGGGATCAGCTGACGTTACTGACCCCCACTTTCACATGAACGAGTGTGTTTTTCTGTGTGGACAGCACTTCCGAGCACCAACTAGCATTGCTGGAACTCAGGGACAATCATGGTGTAGGCCGAGGCCTACTAGGAGCGAGGTGTAAAGCAGAGTTATTTTGACTTTGGAGGGAGCAGGACACTTTGCCCTCCACACAGCAGGGGATCAGCTGACGTTACCGAACCCCACTTACACATGAGCGAGTGTTTTGTCTGTGCGGACAGCACTTCTGAGCACCAACTGGCGGTGTCGGAGCCCAGGGAAAATCAGGTAGTAGGCCGAGGCCTACTTGGTGGCAGTTTGCGATTGTTTCTAGACTACTACTAACTGTCAACGTACTCCAATTAGGCCTCTGTCTTCACTCTGTTTCGAGTATTTCCGCTGGCTTCCAACCACGCCAGTTGCTGCTCTGAAATGCCGTCTGCACAACCCACACTTGTTCCTGTGTTACTGGGGTTCTGTAACAGCAGCTTCTCCCTAGAGGTGAGTCAGGCAATGTCTCCTGCTCTGTCCACATTTCCACTACAAGTAGTGGGAATGTAGACAAAGCAGGAGACATTGCCATGCTCAACTCTGGAGATGAGCAGATGTTACAGGACCCAGGTACCACAGGAACAAGTGTGGATTGTGCAGACGGCACTTGAGAGCAGAAACAGGCGGTGTTGTAGGCCGGAGGAAATACTCAAAACAGAGTGGAGACAGAGGGCAAATCAGAGAACATATTAAATCAGAGGTATTCAGAAGTTGTAGGCAGCAGGAGAGTTTGCCATACACACAGCAGGGGATCAGCTGACGTTACCGAACCCCACTTACACATGAGCGAGTGTTTTGTCTGTGCGGACAGCACTTCCGAGCAACAACGGGCGTTGCTGTAGCCCAGGAAATAAAGTTCAGGTCATAGAAACATGAACACAGCAGGAGACCTGGATCCTGTTGCCAGCCAATTATTTATTCTGGAAGAGGACTGGCAAATTCAGGTGAGATCCAGGCTTTGTTCATTTTCACAAAAGTAAGCCGGTCAACATTATCAGCGGATAGTCGCGTGCGACGGTCTGTTACCACACCACCTGCAGCACTAAAGACACGTTCCGATAATACACTGGCAGCAGGGCAAGCCAGCACCTCCAATGCATACTGGCTAAGCTCTGGCCATGTATCCAGCTTAGAGACCCAATACTTGAACGGGGAAGAGCCGTCTGGGAGAACACTAACAGGGCACGACAAGTAGTCTGTCACCATCTGACGGAAACGTTGCCTCCTGCTGACTGGAGCCGTCTGTGATGGTGTAGCCGTTTCTGGCGGTCCCACAAAACTTTTCCACATTTGGGCCATACTGGCCTTGCCTTGTCCTGCGGCACTGCCTCTGCTACCTCTTTGTGCAGAGCTTCCTCCACTGCCTCTACCCACATGGCTGCTTTGAAAAGCACTACCAGCAACACTTGTGGGTGGAATGGAGAACATGATGGCCTGCACAAGTGTTTCTTGGTACTCACGCATTTTTCGCTCCCGGTTCAACTGTGGTATGAGGCTTTGTAAGTTGTCCCGGTAGCGAGGATCTAGGAGGGTGTACACCCAATAATCAGCCGTGTGGAGAATGTTGGCGATGCGGCGGTCATTTAACAAGCACTGCAGCATGAAATCAACCATGTGCTGCAGACTGCCAACTGGACCGGAAACGCTGTCCCCAGCTTGAGGCAGCATCTCTGCCTGCTCAGCATCACCCCACCCTCACTGTACACACTGACTACTAGAGCCTTGTGTACCTCCCTCCTCTGGAGAGATGTGTTCCTCCTCCTCCATTGACTCCTCGTCATCCTCCTCACTAAGTGTCCCCTGCCTGGGCCTTTGTGTGGAAGCACGTTGCGCAGACTTGCCAGAAGCAGATGGCATTTCTGACTGCTCATCCTCAACCTCTTCAAAAACCTCCTCACTTAGTGCTTGTAAGGTTTTTTGAAGCAGACAGATGAGGGGGACAGTCATGCTGATTAGTGCATCATCTGCACTGGCCATCCGCGTGGAGTCATCGAAGGCACGCAAAACTTGGCAGATGTCCCTCATAGTGGCCCACTCAGTGGTGGTGAAGTGTGTCCGACGCACAGTGCGACTTGTTTGCGCCTGATGCAGCTGGTACTCCATTACTGCTGCCTGCTGCTCACACAACCGCTCCAACATATGTAACGTTGAATTCCACCTGGTGGGGAGGTCACATATGATGCGATGTTCTGGCAGGCGGAATCGGCGTTGCAGAGATGCAATGCGCGATCTTGCCATGCTGGAACGCCGCAAGTGAGTACACTCTAGGCGAACCTTGTGCAGCAGTGCATCAAGATCCGGATAGTCCCTCAGAAAGCTCTGCACGACCAAATTGAGCACGTGTGCCAGACATGGTATGTGAGTGAGGTTGCCTAGGCCCAGAGCTGCCACTAGATTTCGGCCATTGTCACTCACTACCAAACCTGGCTGGAGATTCGCTGGCACAAACCACACATCGCTCTCCTGCTTGATGGCATTCCAGAGCTCCTGTGCTGTGTGGCTCTGATTCCCCAAAGAAATTAATTTCAGTACGGCCTGTTGACGTTTGGCCACACCTGTGCTCATATCTGGCCTAACAGGCTCACTCAGTGCTGATTCCGAGGAACTAGAGTAGGAGGAGGACTCAATATGTACAGACTGCATTCCTGCAATCCTTGGAGTTGGCAGAATACGTACAGAGCCACTCTCCAGATCTGTACCCGGCTCCACAACATTGACCCAATGGGCAGTGAGGGAAAGGTATCGTCCCTGTCCATGGCTACTGGTGCACGCATCGGTGGTCAGGTGGACCTTGCTACTGACGGCATTTAGGAGCGCATTTTTAATTTTTCCCTCCACATGCTTTTGCAGGGCAGGGACAGCTTGCCTGCTGAAATAAAAGCGGCTGGGCACATTGTATTGTGGAACTGCCAATGACATAAAGTTCCGGAATGTGTCAGTCTCCACCAGCCTGAATGACAGCATCTCAAGGGCCAGTAGTTTGGCAATGCCGGCATTCAGAGCCAGTGCTCGGGGATGGTTTGCCGAGTATGGCCGCTTTTTCTCCCATGCCTGTGCTACCAATTGCTGGTGAGTGGCCTGGGAGGGTGCTGATGACTGCGAACGTGGTTCACTGGGTGGAATTTCACTGGGTCTCTGGACAACAGTGGCAGTGGTTCTTCCATGGCGTTCCAGTGAGGAAGCCGAACCAGCTGTGTGTGAGCTGGAGGAAGAGGCCCCAACACGAGCTGAAGAGGTGGTAGGTGCTGCTGAAGGCTGGCCTACATCTTCAGTGTGTCTGTGTAACTCCACCTCGTGCTTGGTATGCACATGTTTCCACATATTTGTGGTATTGAGGTTGGTCACATTTTTGCCTCGTTTCACTTTCGGATGACACAGCTTGCATTTGACAAAGCAAATGTCATCTGCAACTGTGTCAAAAAAAGACCACGCACTGCAAGTCCTGGGAGCGCCCGTTTTGTGTTTTGGAAGAGGATTGCTCCTCACGGGTGCCAAAGTGGAGGCTACAGGCAACCAAGTCTGCCCCCGCCGTCTCCCTCCTCTTTTGGCTGTTCGGGGAATCTCTTCCTCAGAGCTGCTCCCACCACCTTCCTGTGGCTGACGCCATGATGGGTCAAGGACCTCATCATCTCCACTCCCCTCTTCAAGCACCGGCTGGTCCTGGGTTGTCTCGCCAGCACCGTACGCACCAGAAATTGGCAACTGAGTCTCATCATCATCTGATGCATACTGAGGTGTGCTGACCATAGGCACTGGCCCACCCGCCTCTTCAGATTCAGAGGGACAAAGCAGTTGCGCATCACTGCATACTCCCTCTTCTTCACGCTCTAGAATGCTGCTTGGCTGGCCACCTCTTTCCAAGCCAACAGATTCTGAGAACAGAAGTAAAGATTGAGATGGCTCCTGTCCAGGGCTCTCAGACTGCCTGGGCAATTTGGCAGGTGGTGAAGAGACAGATGGTTGCTCTTCAGTGCTCTGGCCTTGGGAGGATGCGGAAGTCATTGAAGTGGATGCGTTAGCTGCCATCCATCCGACAACGGCTTCAATTTGTTCGTCACGCAGCAGTGGGGTACGGCTAGGTCCTACAAAGCTGCGCATGAAGGACTGTTGCCTGGTAAAAGTGGGGGATGCCGGGTCACTGGTGGCCACAGCAGATACCGAATCCCCACGTCCTCTCCCTGCTCAATCCCCCCGTCCTCTCCCTGCTGAAACGCCATGGCCACGACCACGTGCCTTACTCCCTGCCTTCTTCATCTTGGTAGACTGATAAAGATAGGCAGAAAAGTAAAAAAGGGGTGGCTTAGTGTTCTTATTCCTGAACACCTGCTAACCAGTATAAGAAACACTAATTTGGCTAAGAGTGTGTGTACTACACTTTAATATGATCTAATGTGGCCTAGACAACTGTAAAGTGGAGTGTTTGGTGAACTTTATTTCTTTTATTTTTTTTGGGTGGGGGGAAAGGAAAGGATGTGACCAAAGTTTGAAAGCTATAGTATCACAAACTTTTTGGAGCGATTACAATGCAGGAAGCTAACCTACAATGCAATTGATGAGGCTCCAAAAAATAGGGTGATACTAGCCTGGCTGGCCCTGAAGGGCACAAGCCAGCAAAAAGGCTCCTCTATCTAATCCTATATAGTGTTTGCAACCAACCAATGACAATGGATGCGGTTGGAAGCACACTAATATAGGACAAAAATCTGGCTAAATTTGCTGCAAAAAAAGGACTATGTATGAGGCAGTGACGCACGCTGAGTGGACTACAGCTAGCGGTGGCTGTAGAACACACTGCAACGTGAGCTGCACTCACACACAGAGAGACCTATCAGACAGCCAAAAACAGTGCAGAGAAATGGGCTATAGCACTGAAAGGCTGCTGAAAGGCTCCGCTGTCCACTCCTTTGGTGTTTGCAACCAACGTATATGGATACGTATGGAAGCACACTATACAGGAGAAAAAAAAAGCAGCAATAAAAGAAAAATGTGTATGAGGCAGAGACACACGCTGGCCGGCCTACAAGCAGACGTGCATGCAGGACACACTACACAGCGTGGGTCTGCACTCACACAGCCCTTGCAGACAGCTGTGAAAACAGCGCTGCTAGGGAAAAGCAAGCTACAGTGGTGGTTTATGTAGCCTGGATAAAGCACAATATTGTTTTTAGAATCGCTATTTCTAACTGTCCCTCACAGTCTTCAACAGCAGCCTGTCCCTAACTGAATTCACAGCAGAGTGACCAGAAATGGTGGCTGCAGTGCTTTTTATAGTGCATCATGACATCATTTCAGCAGCCAATCACAGCCATGCCAGTAGTTAACATGCCTACATGCCTAACAGGATATGCCCACTCTTCTGAGGATCCCCATTGGCTGAATCAAATCGAGCGGGCTCCTAGCATTATGGGAACTTCCGATTCCGGTATTCGATATGAAAAAAGTATCGGAACTAAGTATCGGAATTCCGATACAGCTAATATCGGCCGATACCCGATACTTGCGGTATCGGAATGCTCAACACTAGTCCTGACACATAACAGCGGAGGTATTGTTCCAGAGCTTGGTTAGTACGCTCAGTTTGACCATTAGTTTCGGGATGGTATGCCGAGGAGAAGGACAACTCCACACCAATGCGTCTACAGAATGCCCTCCAGAACTTCGAGACAAACTGGGTACCCCTGTCGGACACAATATTTGCCGGAACGCCATGCAGACGTACAATGTGCAGAATGAACAACTTACTTAAAGTTTCAGAGTTAGGCAACCCAGACAGGGGAATAAAATGGCACCGCTTGCTGAACCTGTCTACCACCACCCAGATACAAGTTTTCCCATCTGATGGCGGCATGTCTGTAATGAAATCCATGGAGATGTGGGTCCATGGACTCTCAGGGGTGGGCAAGGACTGAAGCCAGCCGGCAGGGCGACTATGGAGGGACTTGGCGCGGGCACAGACTTCACACGCTGAAACATAGTCCTTACAGTCCTTGACCACCATCGGCCACCAAAAGTTCCTAGTTACCAGCCTGGTGGTATTATTGAGACCCGGATGGCCTGCCAGGACAGAGTCTTGTGATTCTTTTAGGATCTGCAGACAAAGGTTAGCCGGAACGAACAATTTTTTGGGGGGCGTAGTGTCAGGAACTTGCTCTGAAGACCTACGGATCTCCTCCAGAAGGTCCAAAGACACTGCCGACACGACGATTCCATTAGCCAATATCGGGACTGGTTCACTGTCCTCGGTCTGTGTGGGGCAAAAACTGCGAGAGAGGGCATCTGCCCTCACATTTTTAGTACTGGGGCGAAAGGTGATTAAAAAATCAAACCTGGAGAAAAACAAGGCCCACCTGGCCTGCCTGGGATTTAGTCTTTTAGCTGACTCTAGGTAGGTTAGGTTTTTGTGGTCTGTAATAACAGTGACCTTGTGTTTGGCACCTTCGAGGAAGTGGCGTCATTCCTCGAAGGCCCATTTGATCGCCAATAATTCCCGATTACCGATGTCATAGTTTCTCTCCGTGGCAGAGAATTTGCGGGAGAAAAACGCACATGGGCGAAGCTGAGTGAGGGATGCAGTGCCTTGTGATAGCACTGCTCCCACTCCGACTTCGGAGGCATCAACTTCTACAATAAACGGGCAGTCTAAGTCCGGTTGAATCAGAACCGGGTTGGCCACGAAGCACTCTTTTAGTGTGGAAAATGCCCGAATAGCCTCAGGATTCCAATTAGTCACGTCCGCCCCTTTTCGGGTAAGGTCCGTGAGTGGCTTGGCAATCTCAGAGAAACCCCTGATAAACTTGCGGTAATAATTCGCAAATCACAAAGATCGCTGCAGCGCTTTCAGCGATTTGGGTTGCACCCAAGCCTTAATAGGTTGAATCTTGGCAGGGTCCATGCGAGACCCCTTGCCTGAGACCATGTATCCTAAGAACTGTACCTCTTCGGCAAAAAAAACACATTTTTCTAGTTTCGCAAACAAAGAGTTTTTTCGCAGTCTCTGCAGTACCGAACGGACGTGTTGAGCATGTGTCACAGGGTCAGCAGAATAAATCAAAATGTCATCAAGATACACGACGACATACACCCCACAAATGTCTCTGAAAATATCATTGACAAAGTGTTGAAATACGGCAGGTGCGTTACTGAGTCCGAACGGCATTACAAGGTACTCAAAGTGACCAAGAGGTGTATTAAAGGCCGTTTTCCATTCGTCACCGCTTCTTATGCGGACCAGATTATATGCCCCCCGAGGTCAAGTTTAGTAAACCAGCGGGCTCCCAGTAGCTGATTAAACAGATCAGGAATGAGTGGGAGCGGGTACTGATTTTTTACAGTGATTGCGTTCAGCTCACGATAATCAATGCATGGTCTGAGTCCACCATCTTTTTTTCTTCAAAGAAAAACCCAGCTCCTACAGGTGAGGTGGAAGGTCTAATAAAGCCTTTACGTAGACTGTCTGCTATGTAGTCATTCATGGCTACACACTCCGGACCAGAGAGGTTCAATATTCTCCCCTTAGGGAGACGGGCACCTGGGACCAAGTCTATAGGACAGTCGTACTCTCTATGAGGAGGTAGTTTCTCAGACTCCACTATGGAGAAGACTTCTTCATAATCTCTGAACGCATATGGAATGGAGGGGTTTTTAATTTTAATTTGGTTCACTGACAGTGACATACAGTGATTCTGACACCGTGGACTCCAGCGCACGATATCACCTATGCGCCAGTCAATAACCGGATTATGCTGGTGCAACCATGGCATGCCTAACACAACTGGATTAGATAAATTATGTATAACAAAAAATGACTGTTCGTTGTGTAATGCCCCAACTGACATAGCAATGTCTGTAGCAACAAATTCCACTCCACCCTGGATAATGGATGTACCATTAATCGCAGTGGTCTGAATAGGGGCATTAAGTTTTAGCAGAGGTACACCAAGATTTTTTGCAAGCAAAAAATCCATGAAATTGCCTGCGGAACCACAATCCACATAAGCCTTCACACACAGAGTTTTATTAGAAAACGAGAGGGAGACGGGTAACAAAAGTTTAGCCGCATTTGCGGGCAATATCTGAGCCTCTGGGCCAGCACGACCAGAGCTGCCCAGAGGACGACGTCCCAGAAATGTGGATTTCTGACGCTCAGCATTTCCCTTGAAGCTTCCAGGCTGCAGCATGCTGGTGTAGGAAGATGGGAGTGTTCCTTCAGGCTGTGCTCTGGAGCAGGTGTTAGGCCAGGAAA
This sequence comes from Dendrobates tinctorius, assembly GCF_039654945.1. Lineage (NCBI taxonomy): Eukaryota > Metazoa > Chordata > Amphibia > Anura > Dendrobatidae > Dendrobates > Dendrobates tinctorius. The sequence goes on from NW_027361711.1 coordinate 5,299,883, forward strand.
TCAGCTCAGACAGAAGAAGAAAGAAAAAAAAATTCAGGAGACTGCTTTTATGTAAGATGGACATATACACAAAAAGCAGTTTGTTTGTTTTTATGGCCAGATATAATGTGACATCCGTCTGCGGTCTGGGCTGCAGCCAGCCAACACCCCGAGAAACACTGATACCCTTTACCCCTATACAGGGATCTGGATTTATAGCAGAGCCCAGGAGTCGCTGTCTGAATAGGAGCAGTGGCCAGAGCAGGACGGTTGCCAGAAAGGTGTTCCAAAACAGGACAAAAACATAGTGGTATCCGGGTCTAAACCAGTCGGGCAGCAAGGTACAAAATCGTTAGGCAGAAGCAGAGTCAGAAGTCCAGGCCAAGGTCAGAGTCATAAACCAGGAGGGCTGCAGAGGTACAGAATCATTAGGCAGAAGCAGAGTCAGAAGTCCAGGCCAAGGTCAGAGTCAGTCAACTATAGCAATTCACACAGTAACACGCAGGGAAACCAAGAATATATCCGGCGGCTTGCAAGCCCAGTCCTAAGGTATTTGAGGGATCAGGTCATCCCTCACAGGCTCCCGGGCTGATGATGTCATCAGGACCGCCCCCAGGACCAGACCTGATGACGATGAACCAACCCCTTCATGACTGACAGAGGAGCGGAGTTTGCGTCCACTAGATGCCTGCGCAGAAGCCCTTTCACTGTTGCCGCCATCACTTGGGCGCGAGCCACGGCGCCTCCTAGTGGCTGAGGGCGGAACAGCAGGCCCTGAGTTCGACGACGACATGTCAGTCCGGCGCCTCCTGGTGGCCGAGGCCTAGACAGCAGGCCCTGAGCCCGAGGGCGGCGTGACAGTCCGTCGCCTCCTAGTGGCTGATTGCGGAACAGCAGGCCCCGAGTCTGACGGCGACGTGACAAGTGGTCTCTTAATTTTTGCCAGAGCTTTATATTGATGTGTGTATGTCATACTAGTGTGTATTACATATTTAATTTTGTGTTATATACTGATGTATGTATTTGTTATATCTGTGTGTTAAAGAATGATGCTTGAATTATTGCAGCTCCATGGGCGATATCAGTATACCCATTGACATCAACCAGTCAACACCCTCCAAACTTTTGTAACATGCTTCATCATTTGGTCTCACAAAAGTCCTACACAGCCACCCACATAGACCTACATTATGCCTAAACTTCACTCACCTGTCTAACCACTTAATCACCTCACCGCTCCCTTAATCTGGCCCAAAGCTACTAACATTCTCATCCCTGTTCTCTTCACCTACTCCCCCCCCCCCAGGTCAGCAGCTAGCACAGTTCCACAGAAACCTCTAATAACTTGACACTCACATACTATCTGATTCTCTTTTATCTATGTCCACTATATTGTCACTCCATGTCAGAGACACCTTTTTCCACAACGCCACAGTAGCATCAGCTATTGACTCACTCGTCTCTCTTGTCTATGTCAAAGGTTGACAAATCAATAGACAAACCTGGCACAGCAAACTCTCAAAAAAGCTGCAGCAATCATCCAGAGTTGCAGAGTGGAACATTGAAGCAAGCAATTCTCACATTCAAGTCAGCCCTCACTTCTGCTAAAGATGAATACTTCGCAGCTGTCATATCTTCTCTATCTCTCTACCATAAACAGTCATTCAACACTTTTTGATTCCCTCCTCTATCCACAAATGTCCCCACCAATCTCCCTAATTTCTGCAGAAGAATTTGCCATAGACTTCAAAAAGACTGACTCAACCACAATATCCAGCTATCATCCCATATTAGTACTCCAGTTCACCTCCATGTTCCTCTAACAGTATATCCACATTGAACTTTGCTCTTCCTCACATCTAACTCACTCTTTGACAACTTACAAATAGAGTTGAGCGAAACGGGTCGAAAAAATTCAAAAGTCGCCGACTTTTGGCAAAGTCGGGTTTCATGAAACGAAACCCGACCCTAGGATGAGGTCGGCCACGAGGTCGGCGACTTACGCGCCAAAGTCGCGTTTCAAAAGTTTGTTTTGCGCTCTTTTTCAGCCAATCAGGATCCACGGACACTGTGGGCAACGTGATGACCTAGGCACGGGTCACCACCATCTTTCAGAAGGGCATGCAAGTGATTGGCTTGCTTTGGTGGGCGTCACAGGGGGTATAAAAGGGCGTGCACGCCGACCGCCATCTTACTTCTGCCGATCTTAGTATAGGGAGAGGTTGCTGCTGATTCTGTAGGGAGAGCGTTAGGCAGGGAAGAAGACAAAAAAACTGCTTCTGCTGCTAGCGATTTGGCCTGCACAACACACCAGTCACTGTGTGTGCAGTGCAAGGGGAGGCTATATTGTGGTGTATCAGTGGTGTTGGTTGTTGGGCTGCCTTTTAAGGCTTCCTGACACGCTGGCTTTGCTGTTTACCCACTGCTCCACAAACTGCTTTTTTAAAAGCAATCCAATCTCCCTTATCCTCTAGTCACTTTTGTCACAGCTGTGCCATCGAGCCTGTCACATAGCGCTCAGATATCAGTGGGCCTCACACAATCCACAAGTGTCCAGTGTCCAAAAGTGTGCGCAGAGATTCAAAATCTCCATTATCCTCTCGTCACTTTGGTCACAGGCAGCTGTGCCATCGAGCCTGTCACATAGCGCTCAGATATCAGTGGGCCTCACACAATCCACAAGTGTCCAGTGTCCAAAAGTGTGCGCAGAGATTCAAAATCTCCATTATCCTCTCGTCACTTTGGTCACAGGCAGCTGTGCCATCGAGCCTGTCACATAGCGCTCAGATATCAGTGGGCCTCACACAATCCACAAGTGTCCAGTGTCCAAAAGTGTGCGCAGAGATTCAAAATCTCCATTATCCTCTCGTCACTTTGGTCACAGGCAGCTGTGCCATCGAGCGTGTCACATAGCGCTCAGATATCAGTGGGCCTCACACAATCCACAAGTGTCCAGTGTCCAAAAGTGTGCGCAGAGATTCAAAATCTCCATTATCCTCTCGTCACTTTGGTCACAGGCAGCTGTGCCATCGAGCGTGTCACATAGCGCTCAGATATCAGTGGGCCTCACACAATCCACAAGTGTCTAGTGTCCAAAAGTGTGCGCAGAGATTCAAAATCTCCATTATCCTCTCGTCACTTTGGTCACAGGCAGCTGTGCCATCGAGCCTGTCACATAGCGCTCAGATATCAGTGGGCCTCACACAATCCACAAGTGTCTAGTGTCCAAAAGTGTGCGCAGAGATTCAAAATCTCCATTATCCTCTCGTCACTTTGGTCACAGGCAGCTGTGCCATCGAGCGTGTCACATAGCGCTCAGATATCAGTGGGCCTCACACAATCCACAAGTGTCCAGTGTCCAAAAGTGTGCGCAGAGATTCAAAATCTCCATTATCCTCTCGTCACTTTGGTCACAGGCAGCTGTGCCATCAAGCGTGTCTCATAGCGCTCAGATATCAGTGGGCCTCACACAATCCACAAGTGTCCAGTGTCCAAAAGTGTGCGCAGAGATTCAAAATCTCCATTATCCTCTCGTCACTTTGGTCACAGGCAGCTGTGCCATCGAGCGTGTTACATAGCGCTCAGATATCAGTGGGCCTCACACAATCCACAAGTGTCCAGTGTCCAAAAGTGGACATTGGAGGCTCATGTTCATGAACCACACCTTTCCTTGTGTCCTTCACCCCAACCAAGATTGAAGGATGACGCAGGCCATACTACTGATTACTCCATGGAGCTGTTTTCACATACCATGCCTGGATTATCAAGTGAAATGGTGAATTACCCAGGCCAAGATGAATCTGACATGGAGTGCACTGATGCACAGCCGCTGATGGATGATTCTGCTGGTACATTCACTCAGAGCACTACATTGTCCTCGCAGTGTACAGAGCCAGATTTTGACCCTGATGAGACTCAGGTGCCCCTTCCCGCACACTATACCACCATACACGGTGACACAGAGAAAGGTGGACATGACATAGAAGAGGAGGTGATGGATGACCCAGTTGTTGACCCAGATTGGCATGCATTGGGGGAAGAGGGTGCTGCTTCCAATAGCTCAGATGAGGAGCATCCACAGCAGACATCGACATCGCAACAGCTGTTATCTGGCAGGCCCGGAGCACTCCAAAGACAGGTTCCAAACATCAAAAGAGTTGCTGGACAGCTTGTCCAGAGGGTCAAAAGATCACAGCGTGCTAGGCCGCAAAATGTCTGCCAAAGTAGGAAGAGTGCAGTGTGGCACTTTTTTGAACAAAATCCTCATGATCAGGCCAAGGTTATCTGTAAGAAGTGCGCAAAGACCTTTAGCCGAGGGAAAAATCTGAAAAATTTGAATACCAGTTGCATGCTTAGACATTTAACCAGCATGCACTTGCAAGCGTGGACACAACACCAAACCTCAAGTGCCACATGTGCAACTGATCACAACGAAGGTAGTCAGCAACGCTACATTGTTTCCCCCACTGTAAGCCCACCGGTTAGCACAGCAGCAAATGTTGAGGTGTCGTTGCAAGACCACAGCAGTCAGGGAATCCCACTGTTATATCAACGAAAGACTGATTCTAGGCCATCAGAAAGAACACCAACTCCATCACCATCATCAACCCTCTCTCAGTCTGCCCTGTCCACCGCTACTTCCACCATATGCAGCTCTCAAGTCCAGCTCACCCTCCCAGACACTATGAGTAGGTCAAGAAAGTACTCAGTCTCTCATCCGCGTACACTGGGTTTGAAAGCCCACATTGCCAAACTAATCTCGTTTGAGATGATGCCCTTTCGGTTGGTGGAAAGCACAGCTTTCCGCGAACTCATGGCCTATGCAGTACCACGCTATGACCTACCCAGTCGCCACTTCTTCTCTCGCAAAGCCATCCCAGCCCTCCACCATCATGTGAAAGACCGCATTGTCCATGCACTCAAGCAGTCAGTGAGCGGAAAGGTGCACCTCACAACTGATGCATGGTCCAGTCGGCATGGCCAGGGCCGTTACGTGTCCATCACTGCGCACTGGGTTAATGTGGTGGATGCAGGGTCCACAGGGGACAGCGGTGGTGGGACAGTGCTGCCTAGCCCACGGTATAGGAAACAGTTGGCTGTAGGCGTTCGACCCTCCTCCTCCTCCTCCTCCTCCAGAAGCGAAAGCTCGTCCACAGAGCGCAGTCGTACGAGCACTCCATCTGCAGCTGCCACTGTTGCACACGATGTGTCCCCCTATCGAGCAGCTAGTGGAAAGCGTCAGCAGGCTGTGTTGCAGATGATGTGTTTGGGCGACAGACACACCGCCGAGGTGCTGGCCGAGTACTTGAAGCGACAAACTGAGTCATGGCTGGGCAGTGTACATCTTGAGGCAGGCAAGGTAGTTAGTGATAACGGCCGTAATTTTGTGGCAGCCATAGCCCTTTCAAAACTCAGCCACATACCTTGCTTGGCTCACACCTTGAACCTGGTGGTGCAGTGCTTCCTCAAAAATTATCCGGAGTTAACAGCCCTGCTCCAGAAGGTGCGAAGACTGTGCGCGCACATCCGCCGGTCGCCTGTACACTCCGTTCGTATGCAGAAGCTGCAGCGATTGCTCCACCTTCCCAACCACCACCTCATTATCGACATTGCAACAAGGTGGAACTCCACCCTGCACATGGTGGAGCGGCTGTGCGAGCAGAGGCAGGCCATAATGCATTTGTGGGAGGATACACGGCCAGGCACTTTGAGAGCAGACATGGAGTTGACAGGCGTGCAGTGGTCGAAGCTGAAAGACCTTTGTAAAGTCCTTCAGTGTTTTGAGGAATGCACACGGCTGGTAAGCGCAGACGACGCCATCCTCAGCATGAGCATCCCACTTATGCGTCTGCTCATGCAAACTTTGACACACCTTAAGGAGCAGGCGTCTGCAGCCAATGTTGATGAGGAGGAAGAGGAGGAGGGAATCCTTGATGACATTCAGCCATTGTCTGCTCAGGGACCTCTCCTGGACGAGGTGGAGGAAGAAGAGGAGGAGGAGGATGATGGGGATGATTACTTAGGGGAGGAGGATGCATCTCGTGGGGCAAGTGAAAATGTTGGCGTGGCAAGGTCTGGTACAGGGTTTGTGCGTGACTGGAGGGATGTGGATTTGCCAGAAAGTGCTCCTCCACCCAGCACTCGCAGTGCATCATTGACACCGGGAACATTGGCCCACATGTCAGATTATGCCTTGCGGATCCTAAAAAGGGACCCCCCGCATTGCCAAAATGATGAATGATGACGACTACTGGTTGGCCAGCATCCTGGATCCACGCTATAAAGGCAAATTACAAAACATCATGCCACAGGAGAACCTTGACCTAATATTGGCTAATAAACAAGCAACTCTGGTAAATCGGTTGCTTGAGGCATTCCCAGCACACAGCAGCGGTGATGGTTCTCACACGAGCCGTACGGGCCGGGGGCAGCTTGGCAGAGGTGTTCATGGTGCACACAGCAGAAGTGGCGTTGGAGACAGGGGTTTCATGACAATGTTGTGGACTGATTTTTCAAATACCGCTCACACAACTGGTAATACTGCATTGATGGAAAGTGACAGGAGACAGCAGTTGTCAACTATGGTTACAAACTACTTTTCCTCCCATATCGATGTTCTCCCACACAGGTCATTCCCCTTTGACTATTGGGCCGCTAAACTGGACACCTGGCCTGAATTGGCCCAATATGCCTTACAGGAGCTCGCTTGCCCAGCTGCAAGTGTGCTATCGGAAAGAGTATTCAGTGCAGCTGGATCAATCCTGACAGAAAAAAGGACCCGTCTGTCAACCCAAAATGTGGATGATCTAACCTTCATTAAAATGAACCACGCATGGGTTTCCAAGGATTTTGTCCCACCTTCCCCTGATGACACATAGGGTGACAGAAAAATGGCTTGCTTTGGTCCACCTCTTCCTGGTACTTCACCTATTTCGCCTTTTGCATCAGCTGAATGTCCAACATCAACATATGCCACTTTCTAAAACTCCCTAACTGTGCTGCCTCCCCCCACATGGCCGGGGTCACCACCTACCGCACGACACCGTGCGAGTGCCGTTGCCCTGGACAGGTGGGTAGGCCGACTCTTGGGCGCGGGCACTGGCACAGGGTCCCTCATAGTGCAATCAAGTGTCTCTGACGGTGGTGGTGCACACCCGCCGTCAGACACACCGCTGTACTATGAGGGGCCCAGTGCCAGTACCGACGCCCACGAGTGGGCCCCCCTTGCTTGGGCAGGGCCCCAGCTTTTGCAATCTTTACCTCTCCCTGCTCCTCCGCTGTGTAATCTGGGCCGTCAAATCCATACTGTGCCTGACACCGTCTGAGCCTGCCTCCTGAGACATATATTTTGAATGTGTACGCTATCCATACATGTTATCCGGGGATACGGTACCCTTTCTAACCTTTGTGCAATCACGTGCAATCCATACTGGGCCTAACACCGTCTGAGCCTGCCTCCTGAGACATATATTTTGAATGTGTATGTTATCCATACATGTTATCCGGGGATATGGTACCCTTTCTAACCTTTGTGCAATCACGTGCAATCCATACTGTGCCTGACACCGTCTGAGCCTGCCTCCTGAGACATATATTTTGAACGTGTATGCTATCCATACATGTTATCCAGGGATATGGTACCCTTTCTAACCTTTGTGCAATCACGTGCAATCCATACTGGGCCTGACACCGTCTGAGCCTGCCTCCTGAGACATATTTTGAATGTGTACGCTATCCATACATGTTATCCAGGGATACGGTACCCTTTCTAACCTTTGTGCAATCACGTGCAATCCATACTGGGCCTAACACCGTCTGAGCCTGCCTCCTGAGACATATATTTTGAATGTGTACGCTATCCATACATGTTATCCGGGGATACGGTACCCTTTCTAACCTTTGTGCAATCACGTGCAATCCATACTGGGCCTAACACCGTCTGAGCCTGCCTCCTGAGACATATATTTTGAATGTGTACGCTATCCATACATGTTATCCGGGGATACGGTACCCTTTCTAACCTTTGTGCAATCACGTGCAATCCATACTGTGCCTGACACCGTCTGAGCCTGCCTCCTGAGACATATATTTTGAATGTGTACGCTATCCATACATGTTATCCAGGGATACGGTACCCTTTCTAACCTTTGTGCAATCACGTGCAATCCATACTGGGCCTGACACCGTCTGAGCCTGCCTCCTGAGACATATATTTTGAATGTGTACGCTATCCATACATGTTATCCAGGGATACGGTACCCTTTCTAACCTTTGTGCAATCACGTGCAATCCATACTGGGCCTAACACCGTCTGAGCCTGCCTCCTGAGACATATATTTTGAATGTGTACGCTATCCATACATGTTATCCGGGGATACGGTACCCTTTCTAACCTTTGTGCAATCACGTGCAATCCATACTGAGCCTAACACCGTCTGAGCCTGCCTCCTGAGACATATATTTTGAATGTGTACGCTATCCATACATGTTATCCGGGGATACAGTACCCTTTCTAACCTTTGTGCAATCACGTGCAATCCATACTGTGCCTGACACCGTCTGAGCCTGCCTCCTGAGACATATATTTTGAATGTGTACGCTATCCATACATGTTATCCAGGGAAACGGTACCCTTTCTAACCTTTGTGCAATCACGTGCAATCCATACTGGGCCTAACACCGTCTGAGCCTGCCTCCTGAGACATATATTTTGAATGTGTACGCTATCCATACATGTTATCCGGGGATACGGTACCCTTTCTAACCTTTGTGCAATCACGTGCAATCCATACTGGGCCTAACACCGTCTGAGCCTGCCTCCTGAGACATATATTTTGAATGTGTACGCTATCCATACATGTTATCCGGGGATACGGTACCCTTTCTAACCTTTGTGCAATCACGTGCAATCCATACTGTGCCTGACACCGTCTGAGCCTGCCTCCTGAGACATATATTTTGAATGTGTATGCTATCCATACATGTTATCCAGGGATACGGTACCCTTTCTAACCTTTGTGCAATCACGTGCAATCCATACTGGGCCTGACACCGTCTGAGCCTGCCTCCTGAGACATATATTTTGAATGTGTACGCTATCCATACATGTTATCCAGGGATACGGTACCCTTTCTAACCTTTGTGCAATCACGTGCAATCCATACTGGGCGTGAGAACAGCTGGCGAGCTGTTAAGCAAGCTACAGCACCTGTCCAGACAAGTACAGGGATTCCCTAGCGAGGAGACTTATTTGATTGTTTTCAATGTTGGGACAGCAATTTTTGGGGAGCACTATACTCTGGAGAATGATAGATGGGGCCCACCATACACTGGAACATTCCAAAGGTGGACATCAGACACTGGAACAGCATTTACAGGGCCCATTATACACTAGAGCATTAGAAATGGGGCCCATTATGTTTGGAGCATTATTTGGGCCCATAAGACAGTGGAGCTTCATCCATGGGGACCAACATATACTGTAGCATTATGTGGAGCTCATCATATACTGTTTCAAACATTATATGGGACCAATGATTCTGTATGGAGAAATAGATGGGCCTCGTCATGAGATGTAAAAAGTGAGGTATTTTTCATTGTACTATACCGCTATTTATCTGCCGTATCGGAGCATGATGAGTTGTGGTATGTGTTAAAGGGGCGCTCTTTCGCCCAGGGCACATGAAAACCTGCAGCCAGCCCTCCCCCCCCCCACAACTTTAGCCAAATAACCCCCATTTTTCAGTGCGTAACTTGTATTATGAAGTTAATTAAGGTTGACAAGCTTAAGTAAGAAGAATTGATGCTTTTGGCATTCAAATGGGCACTGTAGGTGTGTTTCCTGTCCTCCTCTCACTGCCGACTTTTATTCCCCATTGACTTACATTGGGTTTCGTGTTTCGGGACGACCCCGACTTTTCCCTATAATCGGACGATCTTGCTCGACCCGACTTTTGGAAAAGTCGGGTTTCACGAAATGAAACGCGACCCTAAAAAACCAAAAGTCGCTCAACTCTACTTACAAACCCCTTTCTGTCAATACTTGTGTTGAGCATTCCGATACTGCAAATATCGGGTATCGGCCGATATTCGCGGTATTGGAATTCCGATACTGAGTTCCGATACTTTTTGCATATGGAATACCGGAATCGGAAGTTCCCATAATGCTATGAGCCAGTTTGATTTGATTCAGCCAATGAGGAATCCTAAGAAGTGTGGGCACATCCTGTTAGGCATGTAGGCATATTAACTGATGGCATGGCTGTGATTGGCTGCTGAAATGATGTCATGATGCACTATAAAATCCGCCGCCGCCATTTTTGGTTCACTCTGCTGTGAATTCTGTTAGGGACAGGAAGCTGCTGTTCAGACTCTGAGGGACAGTTAGAGATAGCGATTTTCTATATAGTGCTTTACCCAGGCTACTTTATCAACCGCTGTAGCTTTCTTTTGCCTTGCAACGCTGTTCACAGCTGTCTGCAAGGTCTGTGTGTGTGAGTGCAGCTCGCGCTGTAGTGTTCTGCAGCCACCTCTGGTTGTAGTCCGCTCAGCGTGCGTCACTACCTCACACATAGTCCTTTTTTTGTTTTATTGCTGCTCATTTTTCCTGATTTCTCCTATTAGTGTGCTTCCATCCATATCCATCTACATTGGTTGCAAACACTATATAGGAGTAGATAGCGGAGTCTTTCTGCAGCCTTTCAGTGCTAGTGCACAGTTCTCTGCACTGTTCACGGCTGTCTGTGAGGTCTCTGTGTGTGAGTGCAGCTCACGCTGTAGTGTGTTCTGCAGCCACCTCTGGCTGTAGTCCGCTCAGCGTGCATCATTGCCTTATACATTGTCCTTTTTTGCTGAAGTGCTGCTTATTTTTCCTGAATTTCTCCTATTAGTGTGCTTCAATCCATATCCAGCTAGATTGGTTGCAAACACTATATAGGAGTAGATAGAGGAGCCTTTCTGCTGGCTTGTGTCCTGCAGCCCCAGCCAGATTAGTATTAGCCTATTTTTTGTAGCCTCATCTACTGCATTGTAGGTTACCTTCCTGCATTGTAATAGCACAAAAAGTTTGTGATACTATCGCTTTTACATCTTTGGTCACATCCTTTTTTTTTTGTGAAAAAAACACATAAAAAAAGTTCACCAAACACTCCACTTTACAGTTCTGTAGGCCACATTAGTTCATATTAAAGTGTAGTCCACACTTTATAAAATTAGTGTTTCTTATACCTGTTAGCAGCTGTTCAGGAATAAGCACACTAAGCCCTTAGTACTTTTCTGCCTATCTTTATCAGTCTACCAAGATGAAGAAGGCAGGGAGTAAGGCACGTGGTCGTGGGCGTGGAGTTTCAGCAGGGAGAGGACGTGGGGATTCTGTGCCTGCTGCGGGCACCAGTGACTCAGCATTCCCCAGTTTTCCCAGGGAACAGTCCTTTATGCGCAGCTTTGTAGGAGCTCGCCGTACCCCACTGCTGTGGGAGGAGCAAATTGAAGCCGTTGTCGGATGGATGGCAGCTAACGCATCGACTTCAATTACTTCCACGTCCTCTCAGGTCCAGAGCACTGAAGAGCAACCATCTGTCTCTTCACCACCTGCCAAATTGCCCAGCCAGTCAAAGAGCCCTGGACAGGAGCCATCTCTACTTCTCTTCTCTGAATCTCTTGGCTTGGAAAGAGGGGGCCAGCCAAGCAGCATTCTAGAATGTGAAGAAGAGGGAGTATGCAGTGATGTGCAACAGCTTTGTCTCTCTGAATCTGAAGAGGCGGGTGGGCCAGTACTTATGGTCAGCACACCTCAGTACGCATCTGATAAGACTCAGGTGCCACTTTCTGGTGCGTACTGTGCTGGTGAGACTACCCAGGAGAAGCAGGTGTTTGAAGAGGGTAGTTTAGATGATGAGGTCCTTGACCAATCATGGCGTGAGGAACAGGAAGGAGGTGGGAGTAGCTCTGAGGAAGAGATTCCCCGAATGGCCAAAACAGGAGAGAGAGGGAGGGGGCAGACTTGGTTGCCTGTAGCCTCCACTTCGGCACCCATTAGGAGCATTCCTCTTCCAAAACCCAAAACAGGCGCTCCCAGGACTTGCAGTGCGTGGTCCTTTTTTTTTACACAGTTGCAGATGACATTTGCTTTGTCAAATGCAAGCTGTGTAAACAGAAAGTCAAAAGAGGGAAAAGTGTCAGCAACCTCAATACCACAAATATGTGGAAACATGTGCGGACCAAGCACGTGGTGGAGTTACAAAGACACACTGAAGACGTAGGCCAACCTACAGCACCACCTACCACCTCTTCAGCTCGTGTTGTAGTCTCTTCCTCCAGCTCACGCACAGCTGGTTCGGCTTCCTCACAGGATCGCCATGGAAGAACCTCTGGCACTGTTGTACAGAGAGCCAGTGTAATTCCACCCACAGCACCACGTTCCCTGTCATCCTCACACTCCCAGGCCACTCAACAGCCATTGGTAGCACAGGCATGGGAGAAAAGGTGGCCATACTCGGCAAACCATCCCCGAGCACAGGCTCTGAATGCTGGCATTGCAAAGCTACTGTCCCTTGAAATGCTCTCATTCAGGCTGGTGGAGACTGACACCTTCCGTAACTTCATGGCATTGGCAGTCCCACAATACAACGTGCCCACCCGCTTTTATTTCAGCAGGCAAGCCGTCCCTGCCCTGCAAAAGCATGGGGAGGGAAAAATTAAACATGCGCTACTAAACGTCGTCAGTAGCAAGGTCCACCTGACCACCGATGCGTGGACCAGTTACCATGGACAGGGATGATACCTTTTCCTCACTGCCCATTGGGTAAATGTTGTGGAGCCGGGTACAGATCTTGAGAGTGGCGCTGTACGTGTTCTGCCAACTCCAAGGATTGCAGGAATCCAGTCTGTACACATTGACTGCTCCTCATACTCCAGTTCCTCTGAATCAGCGCTGCAGGAGCCGTCACAGTCTACCTCCACATGGACCCATGAACGCTTACCTGTTACGACCGATATGAGCACAGGTGTGGCCAAACATCAACAGGCCGTACTGAAATTAATTTCTTTGGGGAATCGAAGCCACACAGCGCAGGAGCTCTGGAATGCCATCAAGCAGGAGAGCGACATGTGGTTTGTGCCAGTGAATCTCCAGCCAGGCTTGGTAGTGTGTGACAACGGTCGAAATCTGGTGGCAGCTCTGGGCATAGGCAACCTCACTCACATCCCATGTCTGGCACATGTGCTCAACTTGGTCATGCAGAGATTTTTGAGGGACTATCCAGATCTTGATGCACTGCTGCACAAGGTCCGCAAAGAGTGCGCTCACTTGCGGCGTTCCAGCATGGCAAGATCGCGCATTGCATCTCTGCAGCGCCGATCCGCCTTCCGGAACTTCGCATCATATGTGACCTACCCACCAGGTGGAATTCAACGTTACATATGTTGGAGCGGTTGTGTGAGCCGCAGGCAGCAGTAATGGAGTACCAGCTGCATCAGGCGCAAACAAGTCGCACTGCGCGCTGTTCACACTTCACCACCACTGAGTGGGCCTCTAAGAAGGACATCTGCCATGTTTTGCGTGCCTTCGATGATTCCACGTGGATGGCGAGTGCAGATGATGCACTAGTCAGCATGACTGTCCCCCTTGTCTGCCTGCTTGAAAAAAACACTGCAAGCACTAAGGGAGGAGGTTGTGGAAGAGGTGGAGGATGAGGAGTCACAAATGCCATCTGCTTCTGGACAGTCTGCGCAACGTGGTTCCTCACAAAGGCCTAGGCAGGGAACACTTTGTGAGGAGGATGAGGAGGAGTCAATGGAGGAGGAAGACATCTCTCCAGAGGAGGGAGGTACACCTTGCTCTAGTAGTCAGTATGTAGAGCAAGGGTGGGGTGATGCAGAGCAGGCAGAGATGACGCCTCAAGCAGGGGACAGCGTTTCTTGGCCAGTTGGGAGTCTGCAGCACATGGTTGATTTCATGCTGCAGTGCCTGAGAAACGACCGCTGAATCTCCCACATTCTCAACACGGCTGATTATTGCGTGTACACCCTCCTAGATCCTCGCTACCGGGACAACTTACAAAGCCTCATAACACCATTGAATCGGGAGCATAAAATGCAGGAGTACCAAGACACACTGGTGCATTCCATCATGTTCTCCATTCCAGCCGAGAGCAGTGCTGCTAGTGCTTTTCAAAGCAGCTCTATGCGTCGAGGCAGTGGAGGAAGCTCTGCACAAAGAGGGGGCAGAAGCAGCGCCTCAGCACAAGGCAAGACCAGTATGGCCCAAATGTGGCAAAGTTTTGTTTCCCCGCCACAAATGTCTACACCATCACAGACGGCTCCAGTCAGCAGGAGGCAACGTTTCCATCAGATGGTGACAGACTACATGTCTTGTCCTGTCAGTGTACACCCAGACGGCTCATCCCCCTTCAAGTTTTGGGTCTCTAAGCTGGATACATGGCCAGAGCTTAGCCAGTATGCATTGGAGGTGCTGGCTTGCCCTGCTTCTAGTGTATTATCGGAACGCGTCTTTAGTGCCGCAGGTGGTGTACTAACAGACCGTCGCATGCGACTATCCTCCGATAACGTTGACTGGCTTACTTTTCTGAAAATGAACAAGGCCTGGATCTCGCCGGAATTTGCCAGTCCTCTTCCCAATTAAATAATTGGTTGGCAACAGTATTCAGGTCTCCTGTTGTGTTCATTTTTCTACCACCTGAACTGTAATCCCTGGGCTCCAACACCGCCAGTTGCTGCTCAGAAGTGCCGTCTGCACAGAAAAACACTAGCTACTGTGTTAGTGGGGTTCAGTAATGTCAGCTGCTCCCCTGCTGTGTGTCCGGCAAAATCTCCTGCTCCCTCCACATTCACACAACATCAGATATTAAACTTGCTCCAATTAGGCCTCAGCCTACACCCTGATTGACCCTGGGCTCCAACACCGCCAGTTGCTGCTCAGAAGTGCCATCTGCACAGAGAAAAACACTAGCTCCTGTGTTAGTGGGGTACAGTAACGCCAGCTGCTCCCCTGCTGTGTGTCCGGCAATGTCTCCTGCTCTGTCCACATTCACACTACTACTGATTTTAAACTTGCTCCAATTAGGCCTCTGGCTCCACTCTGTCTCTAGTATTTACCCTGGGCTCCAACACCGCCAGTTGCTGCTCAGAAGTGCTGTCTGCATAATCAACATTTGCTCCTGTGTTACTGGGGTTCAGTAACATCAGCTGATCCCCTACTGTTTGTCCGCCAATTTCTCCTGCTCTGTCCATATTCCCACTAGTAGTGGAGTACTCCTAGTACTGAGTTACAATGGAGTGCCTCCTGACAGATGTTTCCAAGAACTCTACTTGTACGGCAGACTGCTGTAGCCTGCTTCGGGGACTCCTTACTCCTGAGTCCCAGCTCACTATCCAAGTTGCTGTTGTGCCCCCAAGTCATAGATGGGAGTAGTGCATTTACAGCCCACTACTCCGAAGACGCCGAATCGTGCGCGCCTGTTCCAGCCGTACCCTTCTTAGTAAGGACCTCTTCCACCTCCCCATTTCCGACAGTCTAGTGCCCCCAGCTGACTCTTCCAGCTGCCCCATTTCAAGTTCCCACAAGCCAGCCTCTGACAACGTGAATTCGGGGGGCAACCCATTAGGAGGGCCGGGGTATATACCTGGTGCCTCCTGGCAGTGTAGTCTCTGCTCTGGTGCAGGCATAGTGGCGGTGGACGCTGTCCGGTGGAACACCGGGGACGGCGGTGGAGCTAATGGCGGTTCCGGGTCCGCAGGGGTCTCTGGTGGGACCTGCGCGGCCGCGTCAGGTCCGGGCGGGAGCTCCTCTTCTTCCACTTCGGCTCTTGGGGCCTCATACAATTCCTCCGGTGGTGGTGGCAGAGAAGGGACTCCGGTTGCTGTCGGTGGTGTGGCAGCGGCTGCAGGCTCCATGGCGTTTGCCTGGAGAAGCTCCGGTATTGCAGCGACGGGTACCGGTGATGGCGGTACCGCTGGGGTAGGCCCCTCCTGGGCGTGCTGACAGTTCAGCCTCCACAAGACCTCCTGCCTCAGCTGCAAACGTTGGGTCAGCCAGGCAACCTCTTCCTCTAGCTGCCGGCGATTCAGCCTAGAAGCAGGGTCCGAGCCTTGAGCCATGGCGCCGGGGAGATCCAGCTCAGCCTCCCCGCGCTCCGCAGGCCTCCTTCCCTCTTCTTCCATCATGGCGTTCTGGCGTTCTTCTTCTTCCTGTCTCTGCTTCCTTCCCGCCACTGGCTTCTGCCCCTCCTTCTTAGGGCGGCATCTTCTTCCAGTGCCTCCATACCAAGCCAGTATACGAACCCCTCGGGGGGTAGGCCATGTTGCCGTTGCATAGAAGTTTAGACAGGGGGGGCCCAGGACAGTCCGCGCTCTTTTCTTAGGACCGCCTATATTATCACACCCTTCTTCTCCAGGCTGCCGGCCATTTTTAGTATTCATTTCACAGTCTATTAAATTGGGTCCTCGGCACATTCTCACAAGTTTTAAGTCCAACAAATCTTAGGCACACAGAACCCGATGGCATCGGGTCTCATCATCCTGTTCATGATGCCAGAATGGAGCGCCCCACCTAGGGCCTAGCGGGGTACTCGGTACCTGGCCCGTTGATCTCAATGGGAGTTGTCACGGAAGCTGTGACCCGGTCCGTGGCCCTGGGGCTCCATGGCAAAAAGGGGATGAATGAACAATTAAATAAAGTTGATGAATAGTTCGTGACGCCACCTGTGGTGTTCGGCAAGTGATGTGTTAGGCCGACGCTGCATGCAGATCCTCTGGGACTGGTGGTGGGTTGCAGCCAAGATGGTGAAGCTCCCCACAGGTGGAGCTGTAGTCCCAGGGCAGTGTAGATGTAGCAATGGAGGAGAGGCACAGGTGGTGTAGGGGCTGGTGCCCAGATGTAGTAGTGCGGGGTGTAGTGATGTGGGAATAAGTGGAGGACACCAGGGCATGTAGTTCCAAAGCTTTACTCACAGTCTGCAGCTCACACAGATGCCTGCCTCCGTGCTGTGTCCTCCGGGTCCTGGACTCAGTCAACCTCCAGGCAAGATAGGATGCTCCCTTCCAACACTCAGAAAACATGTACCTTTCTGAACGTCTCCTCCTTTAAGTGAAGTACTCCTAGTACTGAGTTACACTAGAGTGCCTCCTGACAGATGTTCCCAAGAACTCTACTTGTAAGGCAGACAGCTGTAGCCTGCTTCAGGGACTCCTTACTCCTGAGTCCTGGCTCACTATCCAAGTTGCTGTTGTGCCCCCAAGTCTTAGATGGGAGTAGTGCATTTACAGCCCACTACTCCACCGGTGTCTGCTGCAGAACCATTAGTGTCCATACAACCTCGGGGACCGGGCCCCGGCCTTGCGCTTAGAACTTCTAGGCAGGGTTCTTCCTCTAACCCACGTCCTCTCTGTTCTCTTTTACTCCTTCATCCATACTAATCCCTCTCTCTCACAGAAAGTCAAGTTTCAGTCCAATGTCTTTCTCCTTCTTTCCTTTCCTGTGCCAGCCGGCTCAGATCACAGAGGCAGCTGCAGCACTCCTTCCTCCATCCCTCTTCCAGGGATCCTCACTCCTCTCCGAGTGACTCTCTCTCTCCCACTCACTAACTGACTGGCTGACTACCTAAACCTTCCCGCCTTTTATGTATTCTAAACTCCACCCGCCTCCCAGCACGTTTCGTGTTCCAAGCAGGGAACCACCAAAGGTGCTCTGCTACTCTCTAAGCAAGGAGCCGCAATGTGGCTTTGCTGAACTACCATGCTGTGTGGGATGCGAGTGTTGGAGCGTGGTTAGGAGTTCCCACCTTACCTGGACGGTGGGGCACCACACCTCAGGAGGAGGTGCAGTACGTCTGTTGCGACTGAAGCCTCAGGGGTGCCACATTCCCACACAACGTTTTAAGATGGAGACTTTTAAAATAATTTATGAGGGTTTGGCATTGGGAGTATTATCAGAATCACAATCTGATTATTTAAAAGTTAACCATCCCATACTGCCCATCATGCATGCTTTGCCAAAGGTTCATAATGGGGTTTCCCCACCCCCCATGTGTCCCATTATATCGGGCATTGGCTCAGTTACTGATCATCTCAGCCAGTGGCTTGACTCATAACTGCAGCCATTATGTGCTTGCAGACCAGGATTTCTTAGGGATTCTAAGGATGTCCTGGAGCAATTTTCTTACATTGAATGGCAAGGTTTTTGTTGGCTCAGTTGCGATGTCACTGTTTTGTATACCTCATCGTGAATATAGTAATTATACTTCTGATTTATGTCATTTCATTATTCAAGTCCTACATTTTCTGATGAACCATAACTATTTTTGTTTTGGCCAGAAGTATTATCTTCAATGTAGAGGAGTATCAATGGGCAGTAAGCACTCACCTTCTGTTGCCAACTTGGTGATGTCATATTGGGAGATGTTCCTTTATACAGTGGGCAATCCATTTTTGCATTACGTGTTCTGGTATGGCAGATACATTGACGATACACTCCTCATTTGGAGAGGGGATGCATCTGCCATACCAGAAATTGTTGCTTATTTGAATTCTACTCAATTCAATCTCCATTTTACTTATGTCTGGGATTCTTCTCACATATCATTTCTTGATTTGTCATTAATGGGTATTGTGGGTAAATCCATGGTCACCTCCACCTACTCAAAGCCGTTATCTGGTAACAGAATATTGCATGCTACTAGTAGACACCCTCACCACACTATCAAATTAATCCCTGTGGGGGAACTTACACAAGTAGTGAGAAATTGTAATGACAAATCCATTTTTGATAATGAAATTAAGACATGCATTGACAAATTGAGGTCACGGGGTTACCTTAATTGGACCTTGAACAGAGCGACTCAAATTGTGCACAAGAAAAAGCGTTCTGATTTGTGTCTAGATCACGTCCCCGTGACATCTTGAATCAGAGCCAGTATTGTCAATTCAATATAGTCCCCAGTTTGGTTTGATTAAATCTATCTTACAGAAACATATACCTATTTTGCATGAGGATGAAATACTTTCTTCTATATTATCCTCAGGATGTCGCGTTGTAGCTAAAAAAGCCATTACTATGGGCAACATGCAAATTTGTATGCGATTTTGTAGGCTAAATAAAGATATACAGTATTATTGAACAAAAAAAAAGAATTGTGATGTAATTTCCTTGTTCAACGTCTTCTTTTACATTCTCCATTGAAGACCATAATATCATTACATACCATGTTCAAATATAATATAATGTTTACACACACAAAACAAATACTGTATAAGTGAATATAATATATATATACTGATCAAAAAAATAACAGCCAGATGTGTCAGCCAGATACCCTCATTAATAAAATGGTACATAAAGAGTTAAATAAAAGACACACACACACAAAATCTGCGTCAAGCGCAATATCTGTTTGTTTTACAAAAAATTTTTAAAAAATTGTGTGGGCTCCCGTGTAATTTTCATAATCAGCAGAGAGAAAGCCGATGGCTGAAGACTGATGTAAATATTCTGGGAAGAAGCCAATAGCCATAAAGGTTAACAAGGCTGTTAACATCAGCTCACAGCTGTTTGCTTAGCGTTTACTGGCTAGTTTACAGGGGAACCCCAGAAAAAAATTGACACGGGGTCCCCCAATAAAATTGAACCAGCAAAGGCTAGGCAGACAGCTGTGGGCTAATAATACCCTGGGAAGAGGCCATGGATGTTGGCACACCACAGGCTAAAAACATCAGCTTTCAGCTGCCCCATAAATGGCGCATCTTATAGATGTGCCAATTCTGGCATTTAGCCTCGCTCTTCCCACTTGCCCTGTGGCGGTGGCAAGTGGGGTAATATTTGTGGGGTTGATGTCACCTTTGTATTGTCCCGTGATGTCAAGCCCATGGATTAGTAATGGAGAGGTGTCAATAAGATGCCCCCATTACTAATCCTATAGTTATATGGTCAATAAAGACACAGCCAGAATAAAGTCCTTTAATAATCTTAATTAACCATCGGGAGATGTGAGTGTTCTACAGGGCCTCCAGTGATACAATGACAGTAGATAATCCTCCTGCAGTGTATCACTCCGCCGCTCTGGAGTTCATAACTCTGGTGCTCTCACTTTATGGCAGTACCGCTGTGTGGGAATTTTCTCACGCAGCGGGACCGCAAGTGACAGCACAAACTCCGGTGACCTCTGATGGCGGTGCAGTGATACAATGCGGGCAGATACATCCTGTCACTGCATCACTGGAGTCATGTAGAGTGGTCACATCTCCCAATTTGACTGTTCTACACGTGAGATCGTCATTTGACACTCGTTATTTAGGACTACGGCGGACCAGGGAGTATTATATGTTGCTTTATCATTTCATTTTTGTTGCAGGATATCAAGGGCGTCGCGGAATTAGGTGTTTTGTGAGAATGAATGTGTTTTTTGTTTTACAGTTGAACACAGTCACTGGATGATGGGGCTACTATCCCATCATCGGCTCATGCTGTCACTGTTATATGTAAAACCAAACATAGCCGGATGGGAGTAGTAGTCCCATCAGACGATGCCTTGCTACACACAGACACCCGCAGACAGACACACACCCGCAGACAGACACCTGCAGACAGACACCCACACTCGCAGACAGACACATTCAGACATAGTCTCCACCTACACACATACTCTCCGGCCACACACTCTTCCTCCTTCGTATCTACAGCATTTTTGGCATGCAAATCCGCAATGAATTCTCAGACTTTTTTATATCTGCGGTTTAGCTGCGGATTTGATTGACTCAGTATAAGTCATAGGGTGCAGAAACGCTGCAGATCCGCAAAATGAATTGACATTCTGCAGAAAATAAAACACTGAGATTCAGTGCTGAATTTTCCACATCGTATGCACACCAATTTTGAATTCCCATTGATTAGCATTGCTTGAGCGATTTGCTGCAAATCCGCTTGGAAAAAATGCTACAGATCCGCAACAAAATCTGCAATGTGTGCACATAGCCTAAAGGTTTACAGGTCAACGCGTTTCATGGTCTCAACCGACCTGTTCATCAGTACAAAAGCCTAAATATTTTAGTTTTTTTGTCCTGATGAAGAGGTCGGTTGAGACCTTGAAACGCGTTGACCTGTTAACCTTACACGGTGACAAAGAGGAAGGTGCAGATGAAAGAGCAGGTTCCTTGAGCAGGTGGGGGGGCATACTCATGGGCGACGGCACTGGCACAGGGCCCCTCTTAGTACGCAAAAGTGTCTCTGCCGGTGGGAGGGCCCTCCACCCGCCGTCAGACACACCGCCATACTATGAGGGGCCCTGTGCCAGTGCCGCTGCCGAGTGGGCCCCCCCTGCTTGCTCAGAATCACAGCACTTGCAAAGTTGAAATATTTACCTCTCCCTGCTCCACCGCTGTGACGTCTTCCACGTTTCCTGACAGTGACATTCTGGTCAGAGAGCGCGATGACATCACGTCTGTATGTCCTCTGTCTAAACAGTCCAAATGCAGTGAGATGGAAGATGGGGACGACGAGAAGTCCAGACTAGTACAGGGATTCCCTAGCAAGGAGACTTATTTAATTGTTTTCAATGTTGGGACAGCAATTTTTGGGGAGCACTATACTCTGGAGAATGATATATGAGGCCCACCATACACTGGAGCATGCCAAAGGTGGACATCAGACACTGGAGCATTAGAAATGGGGCCCATTATATATGGAGCTTTATTTGTGCCCATAACACAGTGGAGCTTCATCCATGGGGACCAACATATACTGTAGCATTATGTGGAGCTCATCATATACTGTATGGAACATTATATGGGACCAATGATTCTGTATGGAGAAATATATGGGCCTCATTACTCTGTATAGCGCACTATGCGGTGGCCATAATACTGCATGGAGTAATATACTGTCCGTTTTTGGAGCTATTGGAGAATTTAAAATGGATATCAGTCATGAGATGTAAGAAGTGAAGTATTTTTCATTGTACTATACCGCTATTTCTCTGCCGTATCAGAGGATCATGAATTGTGGCATGTGTTAAAGGAGCCCAGTGACACTCTTTGGCCCAGGGCCCACGAAAATCTGGAGTCAGCCCTACCCCCCCACTACTTTAGCCAAATAACCCCTAGTTTTCAATGCCTAACTATTATTATAATGTAAACTAAGGTTGACAAGCTTAAGTAATAAGAATTGATGTTTTTGGCCTTATAATGGGCACTGTAGGTGTGTTTCCTGTCCTTCACTCACTGCCGACCTTGGTTCCCCATTGACTTGCATTGGGTTTCGTGTTTCAGTCGGCCTTCGACTTTTCACGATAATCGGCCGATTGCGTTCGACCCGACTTTCTTTCATGAAACCCGACTCGACCCGAAAAAAGGCAAAGTCGCTCATCCCTACTTCTCATGTTTCTTGCTTCTGCCTGGTTTTCCGTACTCTGTCCTATGGTGCTCTCTTGCACTTTCCATGTCTGGTCTCAAGGTTCTCCCTTGACCCGGCTCTGGGCTTCGGCCTACGCTCCACTGCTAGACTCTGTCCTATCGTGCTCTCTTGCACATTTCCACGCTAGTCTCAAGGTTCTACCTCGACCCGGCTCTGGGCTTCGGCCTACGCTCCGCTGCTAGCTCTGTTCTCGCTCTGACCTGGCTCTGTGTTTCTGCCTATGTTCCGCTCCGTATTCCGTATCCTGCCTTGCCCTGTTTCTCGCTTAGCCTTGCCTTGTTTCTTGCTTTGCCTTGCCTTGTTCTCCGTGTGCCCTTTGCATGCGCCTGGCCTTCCTAGCCTCCTGCTTGTGCCTCAGCCGTGCCTGCCCTAGCTGTGCCCGCCTGCTTGTGCCTCAGTTGTGCTCGTCGGTCAGTGACAGCTGTGTCGCCTGCTATGCCCCAGTCGGGTTCACTGGAGTCTTATCCGCCTGTTTGTCCTGCAGCCCGTCTAGCTAGCTAGTGCCCCAGCTGTGCTCTCTGTGCTTCCTTGCACTCACGCTGTCTCTGCACTGTGCTCTCCGTGCTTCTCTTAGCACGTGCAGGCCCTCGCCTGCCCCGTGGCATACCTCCCCGTGCTTCTGTAAAAGTACACACAGGTCTAGCCATGTACCCTGTCGTGCCCTCTCGCACATACAGTTCCTTGCCTGTACTCTGTCCCTGGCATGTCCTCTGCACAAGCAGGACTCTGCTTTTAACCCTGGCGTGTCTCTCTGCACGTGCAGGACTCTGCCTTGAACCCTGACCCTGGCGTGTCTCTCTGCACCCACAGGACTCTGCCTTGAACCCTGACCCTGGCATGTCTCTTTACACGCGCAGGACTCTGCCTTGAACCCTGACCCTGGCATGTCTCTCTGCACGTACAGGACTCTGTCTTGAACTATGACCCTGGCATGCCCTCTGCACACGCAGGATTCTGCCTTGTACCTTGTGCCTTGGCATGTCTCTACACACACACCCTGTCTGTATGTTGAACTTTGAACCTTGGCGTGTCCCCTACACATGCACCGTACTTTGCACGTTGAACCTGGCGTGTCCCCTACACACGCACCTTGCCTTGCACCTTGCCCTGGACCCTGGTGTGCCCTTAGCACACACCCTGCCTGGAATCCTGCCTTGGACCTCGGCGTGTTCCCTAAACACGCACCATGCCTGGATATCTGTCGTGCCTCCTTGCCTGTACCCTGGTTTGCCGGATGCCCGGATCCTGCCGATCGCCATCAGAGCTCCGGAACCTGATGACCCTGTTGATCATTGCCTGCTGTCCGGAGTCCGATGCCATGGAGACCCAGGCGTGCCACCTGGCACGTACCATGCTATGAACCTTGGCGTGCCCACGCATGCACCTTGCCGTGTTTGTTCTCACGTTTTTGCACTGAATGTTATCCTGAAGTTGTCTTAATGAACATACCTTGAACTTATGTCTTGTCTTGCTTCCTGCTCGTCCTTGTCATCAGACACTTGTATCTAGTGTCTACCTGAGCCAGCCGTCTGGTGCCAGCAGTCGTGGTGGCTCACCCCCTTGGTCTTGCCCCTGACACTCCCTGTATAGGGGGTGGTTCATCACAAGGTCAGCTCACCCTAGGTGGGTGGGTGCCATGACCCAGAGGGTCCAGTCTAAAGAAAGAAAACGACTCAGCGTAAGCTGACATCTTCACACACACATAGCGTTTTTGATGCGATTTTCAACTTTAGCATTGCTTTCAACCAAGACAAATGCATTCACTGGGAAATGTCATATTATCTTTTTACAACCTTATTTGGCCATGAGGTGGATGACACATCATCAGACACATCCTGTTTCATTTATGAAGGAGGGACTCTGAAAGTCACAAAGTCTATCTTTATAGGGCCAGTAGTCGGCCCTCACTTTTCTTAGAGAGCCATCAGCCGGCTATGCTTTGTTCTTCCCATTAATAAACAGTAGGTTCCTTATACTGTTATTGCGTATGCAGTGAGTGGCAGGGCTGCCCAAAATTTGGATGCACCCCAACAACCCAATGAACAGACATCATGGATGACCACATGCAACCAAAGTTCCCAGTATTCATTTGTTTATCCCCATACTGTTTGCTTATGCATTGAATTCAAGGCCTGCCCTGCACCTAAGTTATATGCACCCCAATAAGCTTCTGAACTCACGTACTGGATGGCCACGTGAAAACCAAGTTCACATTGTTCACTGCAATCTATAAACCCCGTTCTATAGGATGGTGTGGAGATGCTCCGTGACACTGCTGTTGGTGGTGGTGCTTTCATATCCTCTCTTTGCGTTAAGCCAAGTGGCTCTGCTGATTGGGAGGAGAAAGAGTCAGGCAGAGGGGCTGGGTAATCACAGACAGGGAGGAGAATCCCCAGTGCACAGTTCAGCCCTTGTGTAACAAAGCGGGTTTATTGGATTTCTTCACCAAAGGTATCAATTTTCTCTCTATTAGAGCATTATTACAGCCATGTCTTTTCTTTACATTACAAAATCATGCTGATATGAAGTCTTTAGACAGTCTAGGACCGTCCCAAATAGTCATGCTTTTTTTTAATCAAAAACAGTATTTTCTATGAACCCTATGTTATTTAAATTGACTTTTGCTTTTTTACTGATTTAGTTACAGTAGGGTATATGATTATTTTGTTTCTTGTAAGTTTTGTATGATGTGTTTAAGTCCAAAAAATTGGACAGAGCTGGACAGCTCCAGTTAGTATGAAGTATTCTTCCTGTCTTCCACAGTCTCTCTAACATAGGTGTGTTACAGAAGGGAAAAAGCGATTAAGCTTGACAAGGATAAAGTACCATCTATGGTTATCTTGTGTGTGTTTCCTGCAAGGAAACACAAAAGTAAGTAAGCGCAAAGGTTTTCTGCATTCCAAGTCCCCTCTGTGTATGTTTTGGGCAGGTCTGTCTTCCAATTGAAAATATTTGCAGATTTATGACAATTGTAATTAGAGTTCACTGTCTGCTAAATTTTTGAGGTTGCCCAATTATTTCTAAAGTTTGGAATAGTGAGAATCATTGTTCTGTCTCCAACATCTAATTCATAACCGTTGACTGTCTGCTTGCTTGTATTTACAGGGATTTACTGGAGAATAGATAGAATGTTCAGTTTTCCATAGATTCTATTGTTTTCATTGTTTCTGGCTCCCTCCAGTGACCAGATTCATAACCGCAGTGTTATTGTGTTATTTTACTTTCACTTTTGATGCTCATATTTTTTCCCTCCGTTGCAGTGCATTCTGGTAAGCTTTTGCAGTGCATTCTGGTAGGGTTGCAATGCATCCTGGTAGCCTTTGCAAAGTATTATGGCTAGTTCAGCCTCCATTTCCCTCCAGTTCTCCATTTTCCTTCTGCCTGCATTCAGGAAGTATCTCATTTCTCTTCTCCCCTTGTGATAGCATCGCTGGTATGTATTTATGCTTCCTGTATCTAATTCCTGTCTCATATTAACCTGGTTAATTAGTCCTTCTCCTGGTTAGCTATTAGTGCAGATGTTCATTTATAATGTACTGTGTATAATATGTATTTCTGATGTACCCTGTATTGACTGAGTGTATATATATGTTTTGCTTGTAGTTTCACCGCTCCAATATACCATCACGTTCAATAAAGCACAGATTCAACTACAGTCTCCTTATTGGACCCCGGTAAAGCAGTTTAGCTGCCTGTATAAGCTACATGTATTCTGCTTCATTTAGTGAGGACAGAACAATCATACAGACATTATTTATTTTTTTTAAGCCTAGCAAGCAGGGTTGCCAAACTAATTTTTTTCTAGACAATGTATCAAAAATCACAGACAGCAAACATTCCTTGTAGACACATTGGAAAATAATAATAATTCATTACGATACTGTATATACTGCATATTCTGATATGAAGACATTAGCAACATTCACTATGAACTGTAAAACGTTGATATCTATAATGTGGTCATTATAATCTGTCAAAGTGCCCCATTTTTACAGTCTTTTTATGAATTTCTGGACGGCAACCCTGATAGCAATTAATAATCTGTCCAAGTTTCTCCAGCTTCATAAAAAAGATAGACGCTTTAAGTTTTATTTTTTATGGATAGGGGAAAAAACTGCACTATTTTAAAGGACTGTCCAGGAAGTTTTAGATGACAACTTTGACAGCAAGTAATAAAACAAAAGTGACTCTGCATTATGCTACACTTAATCTCGATGACCTCAGAGACCTGTGATGCACATTACCCTGTTCTCCAGCTGATGTAAAGGTAGAATGACAATCTGAAAGAAGTTCTTTATTCAGCATCTGATCAGGTGAAGCAATGCAGTTCTAATAACCTATGCTATTTTCTTCTCGGAAATTGACCATGACAACTCAGCTCAGACTGAGGTAACTACTTTATCTGTGGCCTATGCTCTGCAATTGCTACTGTGTTCATGACCTTAGCCCAAATTGTTTGTACTATATCATGACCATGGCCTTTGTCTGACAGATGCTCTAGAGAATCAAATATTAACATTGGCCACATATTGGCTAGCCCTACTATTTTGGTTAGTACCAATGTGATATCATAGTTCTTCTATCAAACATAGTTAGAAAGCCTATACCCTTAAGCACAATAGAATAATTAATGACAGTAAATGTCATTAAATAATGTTTGTATTGATCATTTAACCTTGTTGAAACACAAAGGTTTATAACTGATTTTATTAGCGGTAAGAACCATAGGTTCCGTATTTGTTTCTATAAAATATTAAATATTGGCGTTAAATGTCAGAAGGTACATGCATAAAATCAAAAACGGTTTCTTAACCCCTTAGTGACAGAGCCTATTTGCAGGTTAATGACCAGGCCAGTTTTTACAATTCTGACCACTGTCACTTTATGAGGTTATAACTCTGGAACGCTTCAACGGATCCCGCTGATTCTGAGAATATTTTTTCATGACATATTTTACTTCATATTAGTGGTAAAATTTCTTCGACATGACTTGCGTTTATTTATGAAAAAAACGGAAATATGGCGAAAATGTTTAAAATTTTGCAATTTTCAAAGTTTTAATCTTTATGCCCTTAAATCAGAGAGATTTGTCACAAAAAATACTTAATGAATAACATTTTCCACATGTCTGCTTTAAATTAGCACAATTTTGGAACCCACATTTTTTTGTTAGGAAGTTATAAGGGTTAAAAGTTGACCAGCTATTTCTCATTTTTACAACAAAATTTACAAAACCATTTTTTTAGGGACCACATCACATTTGAAGTCACTTTGAGAGGTCTATATGACAGAAAATACCCAAAAGTAACACCATTTTAAAATCTGCACCTCTCAAGGTGCTCAAAACCACATTCAAGAAGTTTATTAACCCTTTATGTGTTTCACAGTAACTGAAGCAATGTGTAGGGAAAAAATTAACATTTAACTTTTTTACAAACATTTTACTTCAGAACCAATTTTTTTTGTTTTCACAAGAGTACAAAGAGAAAATGAACCACAAAATTTGTTTTGCAATTACTCCTGAATACGCTGATACCCCATATGTGGGGGTAAACCATTGTTTGGGCGCATGGCAGGGCTTGGAATAGAAGGAGCACCATTTGACTTTTTCAATGCAGAATTGGCTGGAATTGAGATTGGATGCCATGTCACGTTTGGAGAGCCCCTGATGTGCCTAAACAGTGAAAACCTCCCACAAGTGACACCATTTTGGAAACTAGACCTCTAAAGGAACTTATCTAGATGTGTGGTGAGCACTTTGAACCCCCAAATGCTTCACAGAAGTTAATAATGCAGAGCAGTGAAAATAAAAAATCATTTTTTTTCCACAAAAGTGATTTTTTAGCCCCCAATTTTTTTATTTTCCCTAGGATAACAGGAGAAATTGGACCACCAAAGTTGTTGTGCAATTTGTCCTGAGTATGCTGATGCCCCATATGTTGGTATAAACCACTGTTTAGGCACATGTCTGGGCTCAGAAGGGAAGAAGCACCATTTGACTTTTTGAACCCAAAATTGGCTGGAATCAATGATGGTGCCATGTCACGTTTGGAGACCCCATAATGTGCCTTAATAGTGGAAACCCCTCAATTCTAGCTCGAACCCTAACCTTAACACATCCCTAACTCTAATCCCAACCCTAACCCTAATCCCAACCCTAACCCTAATCCTAATCCCTAACCCTAATCCTAACTCTAATCCCAACCCTAATTACAACCCTAACCCTAATTACAACTCTAACCCTAATTCTAACCCAAACCCTAATTCTAATCCTAACCCTAATTCTAACCCTAACGGAAAAATGAAAATAAATATATTTTCTTTATTTCATTATATTTCCCTAACTAAGGGGGTGATAAAAGGGGAGTTATTTACTATTTTTTTATTTTGATCACTGCGATAGAGTTTATCACAGTGATCAAAATGTTCGTCTAATGAATGAATGGAATCTGCCGGCCGGCAGATTCAGAGGTCGCACTGCGCATGCACCCGCCATTTTCTTCCGGAGAAGGCAGGAATGCCCGAGGACCACCGGGAGGTACCAGGGGGGATCAGGGACCCTATTTCTCTCTTCTCTGGTGTGCGATCACATCAGAGGAGAGGGAAAGTTAATACAAAATCGCGGCTTTTTTTACGGTTGTCGTTATACGGTTAACAACAGCAATTGCAAAAGCGGGGTCGGTAAAAACCGACCTGAATCGTGTTCTCTGGGGTCTCGGCTACCCCAAGCAGCCGAGACCCCAGAGAAAATCAGACTCGGGGGGTGCTATACACTTTTGCCACAGCGCCATTAATTCACAGCGCTGTGGTTTAAGTACCCTTAACTACCGCTGTTAAAAGGCGTATCGGCGGTCGTTAAGGGGTTAAAGTAGTTTCAAGATGCAAGCTTATTAAAAATTGTGTTCATTCATTGTGTATCTCTGATCACCTAATTTGAGTGCATGAGTCCAGAACTGGGACAATTAGACAAAGGTCATAGTGGTATGAGCTATAATTGCACCTGTAAGGCTAGGGTCGCAAGGCCATATTTTCTTTCATCAGAGAAAATCGGTTTGATTATGCCAATCACACTCTGATCAGACTCTGATCGTAGTTTGATCAGATTGTGATTATAGTGTGATCTGATTTTCTTTGATGAGAACAAGATGCAAAATAAATTCTCAATGTTCTCCATTCTGTCAGTCCGTGAAAATCGGACCACACTCAGTTGTCATCCTAGTGTTGTTCAATTTTTCTGATGGACTCATTGACTTGCATGACCAAGTGTGATCCGATTTATAGATGCAATTCATGCATGCTATGATATTTTCTTCGGATAGACTCTGAGGAAAAAATTGGACATGTGCAAAGTGCCATAGTTTAACATTGGTCCTAGTGCAATCCGATGTTTTTTATGATCGCATTTAGACCAAAAATATTGTCATCTGTGAGAGCCCTTATGCTGCAGACAAAGAAGTCCTGTTCCACCAGGCAGTGCCATACAAAGCAGGTATTTTTAAGATAGAAATAGGTTTTCAAAGTTAAAATGTGTTTGCGATTTTTAAAAGTTTTTTATTTGAGATATGTTCATTAATGTAATCAATTTGTATTGTGAAATCTGGTGATAAATCTGCTGTGTACAGCAATAATGCAATTAATAATACAATTGTACAATATTGCTAATACAATAGGCAGGGGTACTTTGCACAGATACTGTAAGCGAAATTAAGCAAAATATATTAAAAAGGAGTTTTTGAGACCAGAAAACGGGGCTCCTTTCTTTAAGAAACAACACCATTCTCCACTATGGGTTATGTCAGTGTAATATAGCAACTCAGTCTCATTCACAGGCCAATGAGAAGAAGGGTGATAATTCTGGGTATAAAGACACAGCCCTGTTTTTCTAGTATTATACCACCCCTTAAATATGCATTTTGCTTTCAACATAGTTTGCAAAATATCGTGCTATATCCGAAAAGTACTTTATTCCCTCATGCTAAGAATAAATGTTTGGTATATTTACAGCTGTAACTGGTAAGGTTTTGGGACATCTGGGGCTACTTATGTCAAATCACTTCTGTATATTATTCTTTATACATGTTTATTATTTGTTGACATGGTTCTCATACTGTAGCATTTTAAAACAATCCTATCATGTTGTCAAAATGAATATAAATGAGCCATAAAATCCCTCAAAACATGATATCATTAGTAATCTCCGCATTTGTAATTAAACAGAAGTCCAGAAATGACATAAGTAAATATCCCAGTGACATCACAAGCAGTATCAGTGATTATTAAAAGGAACCTGTTATGTGAAAAAATGGTATTAATCTGCAGATATGGAGTTAATCTGCAGGTTAATAGCTTTTTAAAAGCCCCGCAGATTTGAGCAGGTTGGCAGATGCAGTGACAGATAGGAGGCAGATCAAGGGTTAACAGGTTTTACTAAAACAGGGAGTTACTCCACGCAGGTGGGTCACCCCCATCCCAGGGCTGTGGGGTACTCGGTACCGGGCCGGTGTCAGTGGGATGTGTCACAGCAGCAGTGACCCGGTCCGTGGCCCTGGACACCCAAATCAATGATGGTTTGTAATATAGTTTATGTGATAGTTCATGCCGCCACCTGTGGTGCTTGGCAAGCAAGATGTTAAGCCAACGCTGCGTGCAGATCCTCTGGGGCTGATGGTGTGTTGCAGCATAGATGGTGTAGCTCCCCACAGGTGAAGCTGTAACCCCAGGGCAGTGTATAGGCGCAGGCGGTGTGAGGAATGTTGGTACCCAGATGTAGCAGTGCTGGCGGCGTTGGCGCGCAATTGAATGGAAGACACCAGGGCTTGTAGTTCCAAAGCTTTACTCACAGTTCGTGGTACACACTGGTGCCTACCTCTGTGCCGTGTCCTCCGGGGCAGAGACTCAATCAACCACCCGGGCAAGTCAGGCTTCTCTCCTCCAACACTCTGCCAACATGTACCTTTCCTGAACAACTCCTCTATTGCGCCTTTTAGTGTGAAGAGCTCCAGTACCGTGGTACTCTGAAATTCCTCCTGTCAGATGTTCCTAACAACTCTCCTTGTACAGCAGACAGCTGTAGCCTACTTCGGGGGCTCCCTTTAGCCTGAGTCCCGGCTCTCTAGACAGATGCTGTTGTGCCCCAAGTCTTGGATGGGAGTTGTGCATTTACAGCCAACTACTCCACCGGTGTCTGCTGCAGAACCATAAGTGTCCATACAACCTCGGGGACCGGGCCCCGGCCTTGCGCTGAGAACCTATAGGCAGGGTTCCTCTTCCAACCCACAACTCCTCTCTGTTCTCCCACTCCTTTGTTCCATGCTGTTCCTTCTCTCTTATGGAAGCTTAGGTTGCAGTTCTACGTCTTTCTCCTTCTGTTCCTTTCCTAGGGAGCTCGTTCCACTAAGACCAGTCCTCAGCCTCGCCTGACTGACTGTCTTCCTCCGCCTTGAGCTCCCCTCAGGCTGACCTCCTGTCAGCCTGCTCTCAGCCTCCCCTCAGACTCATCTGTAATTCTAAACCTTCCCAACCTTTTATATCTAACTCCACCCACCTCCCAGCACATCTCGTGTTACGAAGCAAGGACCCACGAAAGGTGCTCTGCTATCCTCTAAGCATGGAGCCGCAATCAGGTCCAATGCTGAACTATCCTGTGTGTGGGTGCATGTGTTGGAGTGTGGAAAGGAGTTCCCAACTTACCTAGTTGGTGGGGCACTACACCTTAGGAGAAGGTGCAGTACCTCTGTGGCGACTGAGCCTCAGGGGAGCCACATACCCCCGTTAAACACAGCACGTCCACGGGCTGCAAGATAACAAAGTAGACAGCAAAGAAACATACAAAAATTTTGTAATGCATAACAAACTTTTCTTATACTAATCTTCCAAGTATAGGAGGTACTCATCTTGAACGTTACAAACAATTCTATCTTAAATTCTGTCTAAATTTTTTAATTCTAAGTACAATTCTCAATTCAAAGTGCTATTCTCTGTAACACATTTTCTCTCATTTTCCTTCTCTAGTACACATTTATTTCTCTACTTTCACTGTCTCTGGTCCGTCACCTGTCTACTTTCAATTCTTTATTCACATTACTCATCTCTAGATCAGACATTCCTAATTCTTCTATAAAAGCCATTTCTCAGTTACTAATACTCTTATAAAACACATTATCAAATACTTCACAGTAAAACATTCAACAGTTATTCTTGTAAGTGCTGGACACCGCTCCCAGCTGCGAGTTCTTGCAGTGTCCTTTGAGGTAGACATCATCTTCGAAAAGTGTCCATGCAAAAACATTATCTTCGCAAAGTGTCTCTATATGTAAAACCAAGAGAGGGCACCTAAAGAGGTGCAACTATATATAATAAAAGTTTTTGGATCACTCCAAGTTCATGATCGCTAGTTCAAAATTGAAGAACGCTGCCATTGCAAAAACTAGGCAACAAAAGTGCAACCAGAAAAACAAAAACATGATGAACAATAGAAAAAACAGCAAAAGGCACAACTGGTGCAAATAAACACTCCTGGGTAACGAGAGTTAGTTTAGGTTACTAGTGCTGTTCCCCTCCAGGGGCTGGTATCCCGTTCCCAGACCAGATCTAGCATGACCTGGCCAGCCGCTGCGACCATGGTGCACCCCAGGGTCTTCCCAGGTGTCGGGACATCGGACGTACCTGGGGCCTCCTGACGGTGTGATCTCTGCTCCGGTGCCGGTGGAAGCGGGCCGGTGGCAGCGGGTGGTGGCTCCGGGTCCGCGGGGGCCTCCGGTGGGACCTGCGCGGCCACGTCAGGTCCAGGCAGGAGCTCCTTCTCCTCCGCTTCAGCTTCCTGGGCTGTATACAACTCCTCCAGTATCAGCGGCAAAGAGGGGACAGTATACGCTGCCGATGGCATGGCAGCGGCTCCAAGCTCCGCAAGGTCTGCCGGGAAAAGATCTGGCGCAGTAGTGGCGGGTACCGGTGTCGCGGGTAACCCAGGTGTAGGCCTCTCCTGGGCGCGCTGCAGGTTCAATGTCCATAGCGCTTCTCGCCTCAGTCGCAGGCGGCGGGTCAGCTGGATAATCTCGTCCTCCAGCTGTTGGTGACTCATCCCTGAGATCGGGTCGGAGCCTTCAGCCATGGCGCCGGGGAGATCCGTTTCTCCGCGCTCCGCAGGCCTCCTTCCCTTACTCTCCACAATGGCATTCTGGCATTCTTCTTCCTGCCTCGACCCCTTTCCCGCCACTGGCTTCTTCTGCCCCTCCTTCTTGGGGCGGCATCTTCTTCCAGCGCCTCCATACCAAGCCAGTATACGAACCCCTCGGAGGGTGGGCCATGTCGCTGTCACATAGTAATTCAGGCAGGGAAGGCCCAATACTCTTCGCGGTCTTTTCCTAGGACCTCCCATCTCTTCACGCCCTTCTTCTCCACGCCAGCGGCCATTTCTAATGTCCATTTTACGTACAGTCTATTAAATCAGGTCTTGTGCACATTTTCAAAAGCACAAAGTCTCACAAATTTCAGGCGCACAGAACCCGATGGCATCGGGTCTCGTCATCCTGTTCGTGACGCCAAAATTGGGTCACCCCAGTCCCAGGGCTGTGGGGTACTCGGTACCGGGCCGGTGTCAGTGGGATGTGTCACAGCAGCAGTGACCCGGTCCGTGGCCCTGGGCACCCATATCAATGGTGGTCTGTAATATAGCTTGTGATAGTTTGTGACGCCACATGTGGTGTTTGGCAAGCAAGATGTTAAGCCAACGCTGCGTGCAGATCCTCTGGGGCTGATGGTGTTTTGCAGCATAGATGGGGTAGCTCCCCACAGGTGAAGCTGTAACCCCAGGGTAGTGCATAGGCGCAGGCGGTGTGAGGAATGTTGGTACCCAGATGTAGCAGTGCTGGCGGCGTTGGCACGCAATTGAATGGAAGACACCAGGGCTTGTAGTTCCAAAGCTTTACTCACAGTTCGTGGTACACACTGGTGCCTGCCTCTGTGCCGTGTCCTCCGGGGCAGAGACTCAATCAACCAACCGGGCAAGTCAGGCTCCAACACTCCGCCAACATGTACCTTTCCTGAACGACTCCTCTATTGCGCCTTTTAGTGTGAAGAGCTCCAGTACTGTGGTACTCTGAAGTTCCTCCTGTCAGATGTTCCTAACAACTCTCCTTGTACAGCAGACAGCTGTAGCCTACTTCGGGGGCTCCCTTTATCCTGAGTCCCGGCTCTCTAGACAGATGCTGTTGTGCCCCAAATCTTGGATGGGAGTTGTGCATTTACAGCCAACTACTCCACCGGTGTCTGCTGCAGAACCATAAGTGTCCATACAACCTCGGGGACCGGGCCCCGGCCTTGCGCTGAGAACCTATAGGCAGGGTTCCTCTTCCAACCCACAACTCCTCTCTGTTCTCCTACTCCTTCGTTCCGCGCTGTTCCTTCTCTCTCTTATGGAAACTTAGGTTGCAGTTCTACATCTTTCTCCTTCTGTTCCTTTCCTAGAGAGCTTGTTCCACTAAGACCAGTCCTCAGCCTCACCTGACAGACTGTCTTCCTCCGCCTTGAGCTCCCCTCAGGCTGACCTCCTGTCAGCCTGCTCTCAGCCTCCCCTCAGACTCATCTGTAATTCTAAACCTTCCCAACCATTTATATCTAACTCCAACTACCTTCCAGCACATCTCGTGTTACGAAGCAAGGACCCACGAAAGGTGCTCTGCTATCCTCTAAGCATGGAGCCGCAATCTGGTCCATTGCTGAACTATCCTGTGTGTGGGTGCAGGTGTTGGAGTGTGGAAAGGAGTTCCCAACTTACCAAGTTGGTGGGGCACTACACCATAGAAGGTGCAGTACCTCTGTGGCGACTGAGCCTCAGGGGCGCCACACAGGCAGAACAGCAAATACAGGGCTTTGGTTGAGGGAGAATCAGCATAGGAGTAATAAGTGAAGTCATTCTCATAGGAGTCACTTATCAATCAGACGTTTTCCTGTCAGAAGGGGTCCCGGAGCGGATGATGGTGTCAACAGCCGTCAGCACAACGTAGATCCGGAAGGGTTCCGAAGAAGGTGAAGATACGTGCCTGTCTGGCAACATCGAGTCTTTGAAATGTCCCGTGGAGTCCTCAGTAAGGAGACTCTGGTGGCTGGCAAGGTATAGGACACAGTCCTGTCAGAATTAGGCGAAGCTCGACGAATATGC
This sequence comes from Dendrobates tinctorius, assembly GCF_039654945.1. NCBI lineage: Eukaryota > Metazoa > Chordata > Amphibia > Anura > Dendrobatidae > Dendrobates > Dendrobates tinctorius. The sequence goes on from NW_027361711.1 coordinate 5,335,441, forward strand.
ATCGGGGCTTCAGGAAGCAGCAGTACCGGGTCACAGTCATAGTCTCTGTTAGGCGGCACACGTTCAGCACTGACAGTTACAGAACGATTGGCACCTCGATGTCCTGGTTCCGACCTGCATTTGATGGGCTTCTCGTCAGAGTCCCTGCGGTCTCTCTCATGGCCGGGCGCGTGCTTCTGCTCCTATGGGCCCCGAAGCAGGAGCGCTCACTCTCCTCAGCCACGCGCTGCACCTTCCCGCCAACTCTGTCTGTTCCCACGCCCAGCGCTGCCCCTGGTAACGCTTAGCCACGTCCCTTCGGACAGGAGGAAGGTCCTGCTGACTCAAGCTTCCCCCCTGGGAACAGGGGACGCAGCCTCAACAGTTCTGGCCCCGGTAGGCAGGTACCCGCGGTGCGGTCATCCCCCTTACACAGATGCTGCAGTATAAGCTGGCTACCGAGAGGAAATAAACTTTAATACTCCTCCGGCTTTCAGTTATAGAGGCGCTGCTTCAGTCACTGAGCAGTCACAGTGAGTGGCTGCTGTAACCATGCCCCAGCACTGACTGACAGCCAGGTCAGCCGTGAATCAGTACAGAGCCGGCTGCCAGTTAGTGCCAAGGTGTGGTTACAACTGCCGCTCGCTATGTAGGTTAAGTGAATTTCAGGTAGGAAAGACCATGCAATGATTGTGACTGGTATTGTAAAATTCTATTTATATTTGGTGATTTGCACAACACTGTGGAGGATATGTTTGTTTGTTATTGTTTCAATGCATCTCTATATGCTGGTCTATGTATAGACCTTTTAATTATTTATATTAAAGGTTAAGTTTTGGATCCTATTTGCTTATTTAATCTTGGGACAACCCCACAATTCCCTTAATTAGGGACATCTTTTATCTTTTATGCAAATACTTAAAAAAAAAAAAACAGAATTTTGTAAAAGAAAGGTTTGTTTTGCCATTTACATGACCCATAAAATTTTTATTATTATCATCAATGGATTGGGGGCCATATTTCCTATTTAGCAATACCCTTCCATGCTGATTAACAGGTTGTTTGCTCTTGTATATGTCCACTGATCTGTCAATCGATCAGGAGAGGTTGAAACACTAGAAGTTCATTATTGCATCCAAGTGCACGTCAGACTCAAGACACAATTCCAAATGTGAATTCTTGCCACTGTAACAGCTCCTTGCAGTCCTAAAGGATCGACTGGCCTCTATTTTAAAGGACTCCACAATCATATAGTTTGGAGATAAAAGTTTCTGACAAGTTCCCTAACGTTATATGTTGTTTCTCTGTCTTTGATGTGGGTTTGCACGCTGAACATACATCTTTCCCTGCACATGATGGCTGATTTAATAAGCAATCATGTGTCTCTAACATCCATGGATGGAGTGGAGCTCTGCCAGTGACTGTTAGCCTGTTAAATCCTGCTGTTAACACTGACAGCAATATTTAACACATGTTAGCGGGGGAAGCCCTCACACAGCCTCGTAACCCTAAAAATGAAAACGTTACAGGTCTCAGAAAATGCAGACAAAAGAAAATTTATTTTTTTCAAAAATGTCCACTTTTTTTTCCACTTAAATAAAAAGCAAAAACTACACGTTTGGTATCTGCGTACTCGTACTGACCTGCAGAATCGTATTGTCAGGTCAGTTTTAGCATAGGAATCATATTGTTTTACCATATAGAAAACATCATAAAAAAAACACAAAACAATTTTGTGAATTTTTTTTGCAATTTCAACGCGATTGGAATTTTTTTTCCTGTTTTGCAGTACATTATTTAGTAGAATGAATGGTGTCATTCAAAAGTACAACTCAGACTTACTTGGCAGTGGGGGGCCCTAATAAAAAAACAGGGAGAGAGGGATACCTGCTGTAAACAGAACAACACACCACCACAGTAGTTAAAAATTATAAATAAAATTAAGTACAAATGTTTGCGCTATGGTAATCCCTCTCAAATGATAAATGTAAACAGAGAGCTCGATTATAAGTTGTTATATTGTAAAATAGTATAGTGATCATATAAAGATAGTCCTAACACAGTCGGAGAGAAGTGAAGATTTACCTCATTGCAGTAGCCTTGTACAATGTTCTGTAAAAAGCATCATTTATACCTCTGTAAAAAGCGTCATTTGATGCACTGAATTCCAGTTGGGAATAGTGAGGACTTTTTTGATAAAATTCTTCTGGAGCGCTGTCCTCGCCGGTGACAGCCGTGCCAAAGCTCCCACGCTCCAGCGGTGCGTTAGCGCAGATACCTCACGTTGAGTACCTTTGGCGTGTGTGAAGCCGACAGGACCTTCGTGATGTCAGCAGTCACGTGATGGAATACGGGGCGCGTAATGGTCCAATTCCTTCCTACTAGTTTCAGAAATGCTCGGTTTCCTTCATCAGGGATGGTCCATCAGAGGAATTGGTAACCTTTTATGTCTCTCCTCACCATTCTCAATTAAATGCAAATAATTCAACCTCGCAATTTAACCCCTTTGTTATTAGGGAATCTAAGTTGAAAATCCAATGAGTTTCTGCACGGGACATCTGTTTGATGTAATCCCCCTTTCTTCAACCTTTCCAGACAACTTGGAGACCTGTGATTACTGTACCCAGAGATGATCTCCCATGATGATCTAAATAATGCTTTGAAATATAATTTATCACAGGGGCATCTTATTGAATAGATGACCCCTGATGTGGTACAAGTAATGAAGTCATGAATGATGTAATTCATACTTCCATTTGAAATAGCGAGTTGTTTCACTGTTTTCAGTAATTTACAGATCCTCCATCTACGGCATGGGTGATAGCCGGATCTATTTCCAAGCGAACCTAAAAAGGATATTTTTCTTAAATTAAAATTAGGCACTGATGGTGCTATAAGGTTCAGCACATATTTTGCCTTTCTGTATATACTGTGATAAAACACTCCGGGATCGCCTTTGCTGGGGTCAAAGGTCACGTGCATTCAGCATGAAACTCAGGCGCAGAGCTGGGATTCGTGTATAACTGACCCTGGGTCAGGTTTATTAACGGTGAAAGCAATGCAAAAGGAAATAAAACATAAAACAAATCCTTGCCTGTCCGGCACTAACTAAACAATGAACAACCTAACTACCAACTGGCGGGCTTCTCCCGTCCAGCCAAACCACAGTTGCAGTGGGCACTGCTTCCACTCACGTGTGTCTCTCACACAGACAGGCTCTCTGTGTTCCCAGGCTGAGACACTCACACAACCACCTTGCATCCTTTTATATCCACCTCCCATTATTCATTAGCAAGCAGGTGCGATACTGACCAGACTAGGCCACATAGGAAAGGAATCTGGGCGAGATATACCTGCCCTCATCCACTATTCCCACATGATTCTCACATATCCCCCCCCTCTGCTCAGACCACTCTGGTCGAGCAATGACACCTGCCAAACAGTGCACTCGGGACAGGGCATCTGCATTCCCCATCTGTACCCCTGGGCGGTGCTCCACCGTAAAAGTGTAGACCTGCAGGGCAAGGAACCACCGGGTCACCCGGCTATTCCGTTCCTTGTTCAAGTGCATCCACTTGAGAGGGGCATGGTCAGTGATCAGCCTGAACTTTCGGCCCACCAGGTAATATTTGAGGGCCTCTAGAGCCCACTTAATGGCGAGGCACTCTTTTTCTACGACTGCATACCTTTGCTCGTGTTTATTCAGCTTCCTGCTGAGATAGAGGACTGGGTGTTCCACTCCGTCCCTCACTTGTGAGAGTACGGCCCCGATACCGGTATCAGAGGCATCCGTTTGTACCACAAACTCGCTGCGGAAGTCCGGAGTCACCAGTACGGGCTGAGAGCAAAGTGCCCGTTTTAGGCTATGGAAGGCTTCTTCAGCCGCTAAACTCCATTTAATCATGACGGAGTCTTTCCCTTTTGTGAGATCCGTCAGGGGGGTAGCGATGGCTGCAAAATTGGGTATGAACCGGCGATAATAGCCGGCGATCCCCAGGAAGGCTTGCACCTGCTTCTTGTTGACAGGTTGTGGCCAGTCCTGAACCGCCTGAATCTTATCAACCTGGGGTTTAACAACACCCCTCCCAATTACATACCCCAAATACCGGGCTTCTTCTAGCCCGATGTGACATTTCTTGGGGTTCGCGGTTAGACCTGCCTCCCACAGGTCGTCAATCACAGCTTGTACTTTCTGGAGATGAGTCTCCCAGTCCAAGCTGTAAATGACAATGTCATCCAAATAGGCCGAAGCGTACCGCCTATGTGGCCTCAAGACTCGATCCATCAGTCTCTGGAAGGTCGCCGGTGCCCCGTGCAGTCCAAACGGCATATACACATACTGAAATAAACCTTCCGGCGTAGCAAATGCCGTCTTTTCTCTGGCAGCCTCAGCCAGAGGGATCTGCCAATACCCCTTTGTTAGATCTAGGGTCGTAACATACCGGGCTTTTCCTAACCGATCTATTAACTCGTCGACCCGGGGCATAGGATAGGCATCAAATTTTGAGACCGCATTCAGTTTCCTGAAGTCATTGCAGAACCGGATGGTGCCGTCCGGTTTAGGAATTAGCACAATCGGGCTGGACCACGCACTGTGCGATTCCTCAATGACTCCTAACTCTAACATTGCCTTCACTTCTCAGGAAACGGCTTCACGGCGCGCTTCCGGGATTCGGTAGGGCTTTACGTGAACTGTGACACCAGGTTCCGTTACGATGTCATGTTTCATTAGCATAGTCTGCCCGGGTTTTTCTGAGAAAAACTTTTGGTTGTGAAGTAGAAACTGCCTGACCTCAGTCTTTTGCCGCTCCGAGAGAGTCTCTGCAACCCGTACCTCCGGTATGGTATGCGAGCAGACAGGACGGGCCAGCTCCGCTGACAAGGCAGACCGATCCTTCCAGGGCTTTATCAGATTTACATGATAAATCTGTTCAGGTTTCCGTTTACCTGCCTGGTATACTTTGTAGTTTACTTAACCAACTCTTTCCTTGATCTCAAAGGGGCCCTGCCACTTTGCCAGGAACTTACTGTCCACCGTGGGGACCAGGATCAACACCCTATCTCCGGGTGCAAACGTACGGATCTTGGCGCCCCTATCATAGATTCTTTTTTGGGCTCCTTGAGCCTGTATCATGTGTTCTTTGACGATAGGCATAACAGCCGCAATACGGTCCTGCATTTGTGTGACGTGATCTATCACTGTTTTAAATGGAGTGACCTGACCCTCCCAGGTTTCTTTTGCAACGTCTAACAGTCCGCGAGGACGTCGGGCGTACAATAACTCGAAAGGCGAGAATCCCGTGGAAGACTGGGGTACTTCCCTGATGGCAAAAAGCAAATACGGAAGTAAATAGTCCCAGTTCTTCCCATCCTTGTCTATCACCTTTCTCAGCATCTGCTTCAGAGTTTTATTGAACCGTTCAACCAACCCGTCTGTTTGAGGGTGATACACGGATGTGCGTAACGGTTCGATTTGTAACAATCGGCAGAGCTCCTTCATTATCCTGGACATAAAGGGGGTCCCCTGGTTGGTGAGTATCTGTTTTGGTATACCGACCCGACTAAACACATGCACCAGCTCCTTGGCAATCGTCTTGGTGGCCGTGTTACGCAAAGGGATGGCCTCCGGGTAACGAGTGGCATAATCCAAGATGACCAGGATATGTTGGTATCCACGTGCAGACCGTGGAAGGGGCCCAACTAAATCCATCCCAATCCTCTCAAACGGGACTTCAATAATAGGTAGGGGTACCAAAGGGCTACAGAACCGGGGCTTAGGTGCAGAGGCTTGGCAGTCAGGACAAGACTCGCAATATACACGAATATCGTGATGCATGCCTGGCCAAACAAAACAGTGTAATATCCTTTCGGTGGTTTTCTGGACTCCCAGGTGACCTCCCATCACATGTCCGTGGGCCAGGTCCAGCACCTGCCGCCGGTAGGGTTTTGGCACGACTAATAGTTGCACCGTCTCTTCCCCCTTTTTCTCTATCTGATAGAGTAAATCATTCTCCAGAACCATGTAAGGATATGCCAGCCTAGAGTCAGGTTCTACGGGTACCCCATTTATCACTTTTACATTTGTCCTAGCCTGAGAAAGGGTAGGATCCTTTATTTGCTCGCTTTGGAAGTCATCTTTCTGAACTTCTAAATCCGGCAAACGGGGAGGTGGACGGCTGTCAGCCTCCTCCTCTTCCCCGGTCTCCTCATTATCACCCGCCATGACTGAAAACGGGAACTGCAGGTCATTTCCCGCAGACTCTTCCCCCGAGTCTTCCGGGGAGACCTCTTCCAGGGGTTCGGGACCCACACGCTCCCTGGGAGAAGAATCATGTACACTATTACCCGAGGGCATCAACTGATTCTCCCACAATTGCCAGAAGTGGGGAAAATCCCGGCCCAGGATAACATCATGAAATAACGCCGGGATGAGTCCCACTTTATGTTGCACAGACCCATAGGAAGTAGTAATGCATATGACAGTGGTGAGGTACGAACAGGTGTCTCCATGCACACACGTTACAGAAAATTTGTCTGATGGTCCAGTCGGGGCTGACACCAGACTGGCCTTCACCAGAGTCACCACACTTCCCGAGTCTAACAATGCCACCACATTTTTGCCATCAACAGTTAAATCACACAAGTGTTTTTCCGCATCCTTTTGACCGGCATTCACACTCACTACCCGTGCAACCATAGACATGCGGTTTTTAGAGTCTGTGACGTCGCACTGCATGGGTTCAGTAGTGACCGGACAGTTCGCAGCAATATGTCCCATCTCTTGGCAGCGGAAACACCTAACAGGCCCCTTGCTTAGACCATAGTTCGTTACTCTCGGCCTCGCAGTGCGGGCAGTCCCATTTTCCTCCCCCACTGTCTTAGGGAGTTTTCCATCTCCCCTACTCCCTGGAACAGTCTTACCGGTTCCACGTGGAGATGATGAAGAACGAGGTGGGGTAGCGTCGTCTCGGAGTCCTTCCGCCACGGAGTAACGTTCAACCAGATCCACCAGTTGATCTGCCGTCGTAGGATTTCCATGGCTTACCCACTTCCTCAGGGCTGGCGATAGAGCTCTCAGGTACTTGTCCATGACGACTCTCTGGATTATCTCTGGCGCTGTCAACACCTCGGGTTGTAGCCACTTCTTCGTCACGTGGATCAGGTCGAACATCTGGGACCGCGGTGGTTTATCCGGCTGATAAGTCCATTGATGCACTCTCTGTGCACGAACAGCGGTCGTCACTCCCAGCCGGGCCAAGATCTCGGCTTTCAGTTTGTCAAAGTCCTGCGCGGCTTCAGGCTCTAAGTCATAATAAGCCTTTTGGGCCTCACCGGAAAGAAACGGGGCAATCAGGCCGGCCCATCGTGCCTTCGGCCATTTTTCTCTCACCGCCGTCGGTTCAAACGTGGTCAGGTATGCCTCGACGTCATCTTCGGTCGTCATTTTCTGCCAGTACCGACTCACGTGAATCACTCTCGACTCGGCTTCCTGGTTAAGCTCAGGTAAGCTTGCCAAGCGCTGCGCCACCTGCTGGAGAAGCGAACGATCGGTAACTGTCATGTCCACCAACTCCTTCAGCTGGGCCGTCATCACCCGATTAGCTTCTTGCTGGATGGCGGTGGACTGTACCAGCGCTTTCACCACGTCCTCCATGCTCATGCTTGCAACGTGATGCCCGCGTTCTCCACCACAATGTGATAAAACACTCCGGGATCGCCTTTGCTGGGGTCAAAGGTCACGTGCATTCAGCATGAAACTCAGGCGCAGAGCTGGGATTCATGTATAACTGACCCTGGGTCAGGTTTATTAACGGTGAAAGCAATGCAAAAGGAAATAAAACATAAAACAAATCCTTGCCTGTCCGGCACTAACTAAACAATGAACAACCTAACTACCAACTGGCGGGCTTCTCCCGTCCAGCCAAACCACAGTTGCAGTGGGCACTGCTTCCACTCACGTGTGTCTCTCACACAGACAGGCTCTCTGTGTTCCCAGGCTGAGACACTCACACAACCACCTTGCATCCTTTTATATCCACCTCCCATTATTCATTAGCAAGCAGGTGCGATACTGACCAGACTAGGCCACATAGGAAAGGAATCTGGGCGAGATATACCTGCCCTCATCCACTATTCCCACATGATTCTCACAATACATTTTGGATTAGTTGGTAACAACTCACCTATTGTTTTGTCTTCTTTCAGGATCCCCCAGTGTTTTTTCACAATATTCCTTAGAATGTGATTATATGCATTATATTGAGTTATAATTGGAAAGGCTTCATTAATATCATGTTGTGAATCATATCTGGGTGTACCTTGGAGAAAAGAATCCCTTAAACGGCCTTGTACTTTCTGTCTCTCATGAAACAGCTAAAGGTAACTATATATGTTCTTACCCCCACCTACTGTTAGGATATGTTTGTAAATTAAATAATAGAATCTAATATATAAAGCTCAAAGTGTGTATGTATGTGTGTGTGTATGTATGTGTGTGTGTGTGTGTGTGTGTGTGTATGTCCGGGATAGGCATCCGCACCGTCGCAGCTACAGCCACAAAATTTGGCACAGTCACATGTCTGGACCCCCAGAGCGTCCTAAGCTATGTTGTGAGGCGAAATTTTAACCCCGCGCGTTCCAATTCAGCAAACAATTTTGCCCCTATCTACATACTGGGGAAAAAGTGTGTGCGCGTCAAGCCCCGCCCCTCATTAGGATGTCATAATGCCCCTATCTACATAATGGGGAAACAGTGTGTGCGTATCAAGCCCCACCCCTTATTACGATGTCACAATGGTTGCCATGGCGACGCTGATGTCATTATAGGTTGCAAGCCCCTCTGCTCATTATGATGTCATAATGTTTGACTATGGGATGGAGGATGTGTGATGGGTATATGGGCACTGGACTATGGGATGGAGGATATGTATGACGGGTATATGGGCACGGGACTATGGGATGGAGGATGTGTGATGGGTCTATGGGCACTGGACTATGGGATGGAGGATATGTATGACGGGTATATGGGCATGGGACTATGGGATGGAGGATGTGTGATGGGTATATGGGCACGGGACTATGGGATGGAGTATATGTATGACGGGTATATGGGCACGGGACTATGGGATGGAGGATATGTATGATGGGTATATGGGCACAGGACTATGGGATGGAGGATATGTATGATGGGTATATGGGCATGGGACTATGGGATGGAGGATGTGTGATGGGTATATGGGCACTCGACTATGGGATGGCCAATATGTATGATGGGTATATGGGCATGGGACTATGGGATGGAGAATATGTATGATGGGTATATGGGCATGGGACTATGGGATGGAGGATGTGTGATGGGTATATGGGCACTCGACTATGGGATGGCGAATATGTATGATGGGTATATGGGTATGGGACTATGGGATGGAGAATATGTATGATGGGTATATGGTCATGGAACTATGGGATGGAGGATGTGTGATGGGTATATGGGCACTCGACTATGGGATGGAGGATATGTATGATGGGTATATGGGCACAGGTCTATGGGATCGTGGATATGTATGATGGGTATATGGGCACGGGACTATGGGATGGAGGATAATTATAATTTGTTATAACTAACCACAGTTAGTTACTATGCCCGGGCAGCGCCGAGCTCTTCAGCTAGTTCCTAATAAATAATTAAGGATGGCTTTATCTACTAGGCTGCGATTACATAAATCAGTTTTATTAGGCTCAGTTTTGTGAGCCTCATGCAACTCAAATGATCATAGCTGATGCAAAAACAGCTGTTATGGGGTTTTTCAACATTTTCTCCCAGAGATTTATCACAACATTGCACCAAACTTTGTGATCCATCCGCAGACCAGTGCATGCAACTGTCTGGCACAACAACCAACAGGCCTCGTGGAAAGGTTCTCATTAAAAACAATGAGATCAGTTCATTCATCAGTTTACAGTAATCATTTTTTCCATCTATGTACAGGGGACCCTAAAAGGGCAACTACTTTTTTTTTTTTTTTTTTTTTTTAGAAATTAACAGTACAAGCAAAGAAAAAAACTTTGTTAGATACTCTATCATATATATCATATTAGAAACATCCTACTTTGGCCACTCATCAGTCAGGTATTATACATTTTAACTCAGTTGTTGCTAAATCAACTTCATGAAGGGGGTTTCAGTTTTTGGGAAAAATTGTGTCCCCACGTGAGTTTGTTGTTAAAAATTGCAAAAAAAGCAAGCTGTGCCTTACACACCCTCCAAAGCTGTGTATTGGGAACTTGAGTGGGATTTCTGCTGTTTCGGCACTTAGAGCTTCTGCATATTGTCTTCTATAAGCAATTATAAGAAAATCTGCCCTCCTAAAGTCAAATAGTGCTCCTTGTACAGTACTGTATAGCCACATATAGGGTAATGCACTGCCCTGCATATTGAGTCTGCAAACAATTCTAAAAAATCTGAGCTCCAAAAGTCAAATAGCGTTCCTTTCCTCCTGAACACTATACAGTACTGTGCAGACACATGTGGGGTACTTTCACATTCAGCAGAAATTGTGTGACATTTTTTTTGCCATTTTTGGGCTTGATGTCACCGGACAATACAAAGGTGACATCAACCCCACCAATATGAACCCCACTTGCCACCGCTACAGGGCAAGTGGGAAGAGCGGGGTAAAGCGCCAATATTGGCGCATCTAATAGATGTGCCTTTTCTGGGTGGCTGCGGGCTGCTATAGTTAGGCTAGGGGGACCATTATCCATGGCCCCTCACAGCCTGAGAATACCAGCCCTCAGCTGTCTGCTTTAGAAAAGCTGGTTGTCAAAAATGAAGGGGACCCCACGCATTTTTTTTTATTATTTAAATAATTAAAAAAATCGGAGTGGACACTATTTTTGATAACTAGCCTTTCTAAAACTGACAGCTGACAGCTAAGGGTTTTGCCTGTCTGGTTATCAAAAAAGAAATGAGGTCTAGTGCCTGCACCAGAATATTTGTACAAAAAAGGAAATGAAGCCAGCTCACGACATTCCAGGTGCACGGGAACTCCGTCCTGATGAGACGATATACAACAGAAAAAGACAAATCTTTGCTCCTGCTCCTTGGGTAAAAGTCTTCAAAATTTTATTCCAATAATTAAAACATGACAATAGACATGATCCAAGACCGCACCATTTGTGCACAGAGGGACAGCAAACGACGCGTTTCGATAGCAACAGCGACCTTTATCAAAACTGCTATCAACTAAGAATGACCAATATTTAAATATGAGCTAGACCAATCAGTCATTGGCTTGAAATCACATGACATGTAAGGTCCTACAACAATATCTATGAACAAACATCGAATATATGACAATTAAAAACCAGAATATTTGGCCAAACAAATTTGGATTTTGAAATGAGGCCTGGTGCCTGCAAATGTTATTAGCACAAAGGATTTATATTATGAAATGAGGCCTGGTGCCTGCACCACAGTATTGTCTCAAAAGATTTAGACTATGAAATGAGGTCTAGTGCCTGCACCAGAGTATTGTCCCAAACGATTTAAATTATGAAATGAGGTCTGGCGCCTGCACCTGAGTATTAGGCCAAACAAACTGGATTATGAAATGAGACCTCGTGCCTGCAACATATTATTAGCATAAAGGATTTATATTATGAACAGTGATGAGCGAGCATGCTCGGTGCTCGCCCGAGCATCGCAGTGCTCGGTATGCTCGGCGAGCGGCGAGCATTTCCGGGGTTGCACAGCGGGAGCTCGTGTCCCCGTCCTGCATGTTTGGCACTCTTTAGAATGCCAATCAACATGCAGAGATTGGCTGCCACACACTGTAATGCTACAGCCATGTTGGTTGTGGCATTACAGTCGATTCAAGAGAAAAAAAAATATATAGAATGGCACCAAGAAACAGTCTACTTACTGGTGGAGTGAGTGGACTCTGAGTCGACGACACAATACGTGGTGTAAAAATGGTGTGGACGGTGCTTGCTTGACAGAACATACATGGAAAGATCCAAAAAATGTTGCGTTAATCACAGCCATAGTACTGTTTCTTTACTGCATGCCTGCACGTACCTTGCCCTCATAAACCTTGTTCATGCAAGTCTTTCTTCAATAAAGGACTCAGGTATTTTATTATACGGTATTTGGAGTGTGCAGCTTTTTTTCAAATTTTTGGGATATTTCCATGTGGCATTACAGTGATTGGCTGGCTGCAGAGCATCATCAGGTCTATATCAGACCTGGCGCTCTTCTCGTCCCAGTCAGCTCCAGACTTAGGCAGTGTAGGGAGAGTTGCTGCAGACATAGGGACAGAATTTGTGGTGTATAAGTTAGTGTGGTATACTATTATTGAATACACAAATCCAGCTAAACAAACATTCCTTCTAAGGACTAAATACAGGGTATGTAGATATCAGTGCTAGGTAGGCAGGTAGTGTATGTGGCTATATATATATATATCAGTGCTAGGCAGCAGGCAGTGTTTGTGGGTCTATAGATATCAGTGCTAGTCATGCAGGCAGTGTATGTGGCATACTTCATTGCATACAGCAAGAGGGTCCATTTCATTACTGTCTGCTGCTACTGCTGCCTATTACAGATATTGACTGTATATACATAGTCCCAGGTCTCAGTGGGCAGGAATCATTTTTTTGCATCTTAATCCTGATTTTTTTTATTCAAAAGCAATGCAGAGCACACAGTTTTTTTTCTCCATTTGCTTGTTGGCACTGCATAATACAGCCAGATCTTTTCCATAGTACAGCGTGAAAATCCAGCTATTTTAAGTTCACTCCAAATTCAGCCATTTGCAGTGAACGTGGAAAATATTGTGCTCCATTTAAAATGGGCAAGGTATGTGGCAAGGGACGGGGAAGTGGACATGATGGTGATGGTGCATGCAGAGGCCGAAGTCTTGCTCAAGCTGAAATTGGGCCACAACAAACACCCAGATCTTCACACTCAACCTTCCTGTTCCAATTACTAGGGGACCACAGCAGCACACCACTATGGAACCCAGAGCAGTGTCAAAAGGTTGTGGTTGGATAGCGGATAATGCTTCCAGTCGCTTTGCCACCACCACCACCCTGTCTTCCACACGGTCAAGCCTGAGTAGCTGTGAGTCTGGACCGTATATTCCTCACCCTAATCCTCCTTCCTCCCACCAAGCCGAGTCCCCGGAGACAACTGATCCCACACTTTGACACTCCGAAGAGCTGTTCACTTTTCCATTTATAGATTCAGGCCTCTCACCCAGTCCACTTGGAGAAGGGCAAGAGTAGATCGCATGTAGCGATACCCAAATATTTGAGCAGCCACGGTAACAAGAAGATGACGGTTGGAATGTGTCAAAAGAGGTTGACGATGACAAGACACAATTGCTGGAAAGGCAGGAGGAGGACCAGGGTACGGAAGTGGAAGACATGGTGGTGGATGATATAGTAACTGCCCATCCTGGCAGGAGGACATGCAGAGTCAGGATATCAGCACACGGGGGAAGGAGGCATATCACACCAACAGACAGGAAGAAGCAGTGTGGTGGCTGCAGACAAAACACGGAAAACCGTTCCTTGTAACACCAACATGACGGAAGTTTCCAGTGCAACTGTTAGGTCTTCCCGAGTCTGGTTGTTTTTTAAAGAATCTGCCAATAACCCCAAACAGGCCATTTGCACCACCTGCCATGCCCACATCAGCAGGGGTAGCAAAACTACAAGCCTAACCACCACCAGCATGATGCGGTACAAGGCAGCAAAGCACGCGACTTTGTGAGCCGAACCCCAGGGTCCAGGAACAGTGTCTGTGGGTGACACCACTGCTTCTTCCACTGTTGTGTGTGCCAGCCAACCCCCTGTCCATGATGCATGGAAAGATGCCTTCTGCCGTGCACCTGTCGTTGCACATACTCAACTAGCACCATCATCCAACACGTCCACATCCTTGTCCCAGCGCAGCGTTCAGTTGTCCATACCTCAGTCCTTGGAATGCATGCGCAAATACGCATCCAATGCCCCAAATGCCACACTACTAAATTCACAGAATTCTCGGCTGCTTACGCTCGAAATGTTGCGTTTTAGGCTCGTGGAGATGGAAGCTTTCCACAACATGATGGCAGCGGCCGTCCCTCGGTAGTCAGTCCCCAGCTGCCACTATTTCTCTCTGTGTGTCGTCCGCGCATTACACAAGCACGTGTCCCACAACATTAACCATGCTCTCAACTATGTAGTTACTGGAAAAGTCCACCTAACCACTGACACATGGACAAGTGCTTGTGGGCAGGGACGGTAAATTTCGCAGATGGCACACTGGGTTAATATAGTGGAAGCCGGGACCCAGTCGGACCTTGGGATGGAACACGTCCTCCTGACGCCGAGGATTGTGGGCCCTACATTAATCAAGGTTGCCCCCACAGTCTACAGCTCCTGCACCTCCTCCTCCTCCTCTTCAGCCTCCATCTCCAAAATGACCACATCAGTCACAAGCTGGAAGCACTCAAAACCTACATGAGACAAAATGAGCAAAAACCCTGCTGAACCCATCCAGTATGTCAGTTCAAAGGGTTATTGGGTTGAATGTAACTTTGGGGCAGGGCAGGTCTTGCATTCAGTGCATAGGCAAACAGTATGGTAGGACCAAATGAATAATAATAGGAACTTTGATTTCATGTGGCCATCCAGTACATCGGTTCAAAGGGTTATTGGTAGAGATGAGCGACTTTGCCTTTTTTCGGGTTGAGTCGGGTTTCACGAAACCCGACTTTCGCAAAAGTCGGGTCGAACGAAATCGGCCGATTATTGTGAAAAGTCGAAGTCCAACTGAAACACGAAACCCAATATAAGTCAATGGGGAAGAAAAGTTGGCAGTGACTGGAGGACAGGAAACACACCTACAGTGCCCATTTTAATGCCAAAAGCATCAATTCTTATCCCTTAAGCTTGTCAACCTTAATTTAATAGTTAGCCATTGAAAACTGGGGGTTATTTGGCTAAAGTTGTGGGGGGGTAGTGCTGGCTCCAGATTTTCGTGGGCACAGGGCCAAAGAGTGTCACTGGGCTCCTTTAACACATGACATAATTCATGATCCTTTGATACGGCAGAGAAATAGCGGTACAGTACAATGAAAAATACTTCAATTCTTACATCAAATGACTGATATCCATTTTAAATTCTCCAATAGCTCCAAAAACAGACAGTACATTCCTCCATACAGTATTATGGCCACCGCATAGTGCGACATACAGAGTAATGAGGCCCATATATTTCTCCATACAGAATCATTGGTCCCATATAATGTTCAATACAGTATATGATGAGCTCCACATAATGCAACAGTATATGTTGTTCACCATGGATGAAGCACCAGTGTCTTATGAGCCCAAATAATGCTCCATATATAAAGGGCCCCATTTCTAATGCTCCAGTGTATAATGGGCCCTGTAAATGCTGCTCCAGTGACTGATGTCCACTTTTGGAATGCTCCAGTGTATGGTGGGCCCCAGATATCATTCGCCAGAGTATCGTGCTCCCCAAAAATTGCTCCCAACCTTTAAAACAATTAAATACGTCTCCTCGCTAGGGAATCCCTGTACTCTGGACTCCTCGTCATCCCCATCTTCCATCTATCTGCACTTGGATTGTTTAGGCAGAGGGCGTACAGACGTGATGTCATCGCGCTCTTTGTCCAGAATGTCACTGTCAGGAAAAGTGTTTGTTTTCCGGGGGCAGTATGGTTGCAAAGCTGAACCTTAAAGGAATGTCCAGAAGGGCACCACCAGGAGTGGAGCCTGCAGCTTAATTGGACTCAACATGGGCAACCTCAACCATGCCATCCACAAAAAAGCTGCACAGATTGCAAGCTTAATTCCGTTAACGAACGAGACTCAGGCATGCCCCCCCACGGTCCGCGTTCAGCTTACTAGAGGGACACATGAGGCTCTGGCATGCGAGATCGGCCAAAAACTCGTCTGTCATGCCCTTACATGTCCAGGGCTGCACTTGTGCTACAATGAAAGGACCAGCGTGTATCGCTTACAGGTGCGGATAACACACTGAGCCCCGTCAGTGATGGGGATCTGAGATTAGATTTCTTCCCCGCGAACAAGCATTTCCCAGTAAGTGCAGGTCAACCTTAATTCCGGAATTATGCCTAAACGGCATTCCAGAAATAATGTGAAAAAATTAAGTGTCCAAACCACAGGTGCTGTAGCTTGCTTAACAGCTGGGCTCCTCTGCTGAGTAGCACACAGTTCTTACATAAACAGGCGGCATAGCTTGGTTCACGGGTGGCCAACTCTCCTGAGTAGCATACACAGTTACTAGGCCCAAAGTATTAAGTGGTGTAAATGCAGTCAAAAACTGGTTCTTTCATAAACAGGCGGCATAGCTCGGTTCACGGGTGGGCTCCTCTTCTGAGTAGCAGACACAGTTACTAGGCCCAAAAGGATTTTCAGGACAATATGCGGTAAAAAATTATTAGAAACACACACGGTGTAGCTCCTTCACAGGTGTACTACACCGCTGGCTACCAGACACCGCTACTATGCCCTAAAACTGTCTATTATCATTGAAAACCATTATTAATGTGAAAAAAAAGATACGCATTTGTTTAACGAAACGTTCTCGAACAGAAACTCGAACAGCTGAATTTTAATCAAAGTGTTGTAGTTCGACGAACTGATCTAACACCGCCCAAAACAGCTAGAATTTGAACTTGGCCATCAGTTCCACTCAAATACCACTCATCTGTAATCAGGAGGCAGACTCAGACGGTCTCAGGCACAGTATGGATTCGACAATATTGCAGAAAGTTGAGAAAGGGTACAGTATCACCGGATAACAGGTATATATAGCATAGTTTAAACATTTAAAATCTCCGTGTTTATTTCCGGAGTACAATAAAGACACAGCCTCATTATGGATTAGACAACAATCTAAATAGTAGAAAAAACGAAATGTTTTTGAAGCGTACACCAGTATACACTGTTGGGGTATTTTTAAATCTTCATATATATTTCTGTCTCAGTAAGACAGACCAGACTCTCCGCAAGAGGAAACGAGATGGATAAAAGTACAGACATAAAGTCAAGTGATTGCAGAAATTTAGGAATTACTAATCATGGGAAAAACTCCCTAGAGAACTCTCAGAGGCGATGCTGACCCTCAATTACTTTGTGTGTGGAGACAGCGAAAACAGTTCTTTGTGAAGAAAGGGTTGCTGTATCGCAGTACCGTTGATCCCATCACCGTTACTCATCTCCATCAAATTTTGATCACAGGGAGAGATGTAGACATGGTCCTAACTGCCTATCATGATCTGTCAGGTAACTTTGGAGTGCAAAAGACAGAAGCCACAGGCTGTAGGCAATTCTATTGGATTGGCATGAGAGGGCACATTTAAAAATGTGGGCAAGAATGTCACACGTCTGTGAGTAGGAAAACTGTGAAAGCTGATGATAAACCACCACTGCATCTCAGTGTGAGTCGACGTCCATAAGAAATGGAAGCCATTGATCATCTGAAGCTAGAGCCCGGCCAGCAGGACAGGGCATACGTCTTAACCATCATCTATCAGTTCACCAAATTTGTAGTGGCAGTCCCAGGGAAGGATTTGACAGCCCAGACTACACAGCGGAGGAGCAGGGAGAGGTATATATTGCAAATGCTGGGGCCCTGCCCAAGCAAGGGGGGCCCACTCGTGGGCGTCGGTACTGGCACTGGGCCCCTCATAGTACGCCAGTGTGTCTGAGGGCAGGTGTGCACCCCCACCGACAGAGACACTTGATTGCACTATGAGGGACCCTGTGCCATTGTCGGAGCCCAAGAGTCGGCCCACCCACCTGTCCAGGGCAATGGCACTCACACGTTTGCGTGCGGTAGGTGATGACTAGAGTTGAGCGAAACGGGTCGAAAAAATTCAATAGTCGCCGACTTTCGCCAAAGTTGAGTTTCATGAAACGAAACCCGACCTCAGCGTGAGGTCGGCCACGAGGTCGGCGACTTTAGCGCCAAAGTCGCGTTTCAAAACATGCTTCAGCGCCCTTTTTCAGCCAATGAGGAACGTGATGACATAGGCAGCGGTCCCCACCATCTTTGAGAAGGGCATGCAAGTGATTGGCTTGCTTTGGGGAGTGTCACAGGGGGTATAAAAGGGCGTGCACGCCGACCGCCATCTTACTTCTGCTGATCTCAGTATAGGGAGAGATGCTGCTGCTGCAGATTCTGTAGGGAGAGTGTTAGGCAGGGAAGAAGAAAAAAAATCAGCTGCTGCTGCTAGCGATTTTGCCTGTACAACACACCAGTCACTGTGCAGTGCAAGGGGAGGCTATATTTTGGTGGATCAGCTCTGTTGGTTGTTAGGCTGCCTTATAAGGCTACCTGATAGCTGCATTGCTGGTTTCACACTGCTTTGCAAACTGCTTTTTTAAAAGCAATCCTTTTTTTTGTCTTGGTGAGATACTGAGCGTGCATTTTTTCACACCGTACAGCGGTGTACGCTGCTCTCTCAGTACCGTGTAACGGCTGTTATCACGGCCACAGTGAAGCTAAGGGTGTGACTCTGTAAGGATAAGTCGAGGAGTTGTTCCATTCTTACAGACCTCTACCTTATAGTTTTGTCTGTTTTTCAAACAGTCTAGTCTATTTGCTGTTTGATTACATTCAAAACTATAGAGAGACAGCGTGTGTCAGTCCGTATACTAAAAAAACACGGAGCTTGACAATTTAACATACACCGGACAGCGGTGTACGTGCACGCTGCTCTCTCAGTACCGTGTAATGGCTGTTATCACGGCCACAGTGAAGCTAAGGGTGTGACTCTGTAAGGATAAGTCGAGGAGTTGTTCCGTTCTTACAGACCTCCACCTTATAGTTTTGTCTGTTTTTCAAACAGTCTAGTCTATTTGCTGTTTGATTACATTCAAAACTATAGAGAGACAGCGTGTGTCAGTCCGTATACTCAAAAAACATGGAGCTTGACAATTTAACCCCTTCACCCCCAAAGGTGGTTTGCACGTTCATGACCGGGCCAATTTTTACAATTCTGACCAGTGTACCTTTATGAGGTCATAACTCTGGAACGCTTCCATTGATCCCGGTGATTCTGACATTATTTTCTCGTGACATATTGTACTTCATGCTAGTGGTAAAATTTCATTCAAATAACTTGCGTTTATTTGTGAGAAAAATGGAAATTTGGCAAAAATTTTGAAAATTTCGCAATTTTCCAACTTTGAATTTTTATGCCCTTAAATCACAGAGATACAGCACACAAAAAACTTGATAACTAACATTTCCCACATGTTTACTTTACATCAGCACAATTTTGGAACCAAAATTTTTTTTTGTTAGGAAGTTATAAGGGTTAAAAGTTGACCAGCGATTTCTCATTTTTACAACACCATTTTATTTTTACGGACCACATCACATTTGAAGCCACTTTGCGGGGTCTATATGATAGAAAATACCCAAAAGTGACACCATTCTAAAAACTGCACCCCTTAAGGTGCTCAAAACCACATTCAAGAAGTTTATTAACCCTTTAGGTGCGTCACAGGAATTTTTTTGAATATTTAAAAAAAAATGAACATCTAACTTTTTTTCACAAAAAAAATACTTCAGGTTCAATTTTTTTTATTTTACCAAGGGTAACAGGAGAAATTGGACTGCAAAAGTTATTGTGCAATTTGTCCTGAGTACGCTGATACCTGATATGTGGGGGGGAACGACTGTTTCGGCGCATGGCATAGCTCAGAATGGAAGGAGCGCCGTTTGACTTTTTCAATGCAAAATTGGCTGGAATTCAGATCGGACGCCATGTCACGTTTGGAGAGTCCCTGATGTACCTAAACAGTGGAAACCCCCTACAAGTGACCCTATTTTGGAAACTAGACCCCCCCAAGGAACTTATCTAGATATGTGGTGAGAACTTTGATCCCACAAGGGCTTTACAGAAGTTTATAACGTACAGCGGTACAATTAAAAAATCATATTTTTTCCACAAAAATGATCTTTTCAACCCAAATTTTATTTTCCCAAGGGTAACAGGACCCTAAAAGTTATTGTGCAATTTGTCCTGAGTACGCTGATACCCCACATGTGGGGGTAAACCTTTATTTGGGCGCATGGCAGAGCTCGGAAGGCAAGCAGCGCCATTTGACGTTTTTGGCTGGAATTGAGATCGGACATCATGTCGCGATTGGAAAACCCCTGATGTACCAAAACAGTGGAAACCCCCCACAAATGACACCATTTTGGAAACTAGACCCCCTAAGGAACTTATCTAGATGTGTGGTGAGAACTTTGAACCCCCAAGGGCTTCACAGAAGTTTATAACATAAAGCCGTAAAATTAAAAAATCATATTTTTTCCACAAAAATGATCTTTTCACCCTCAATTCTTATTTTTCCAAGGGTAACAGGACCCTAAAAGTTATTGTGCAATTTGTCCTGAGTACGCTGATACCCCACATGTGGGGGTAAACCACTATTTGGGCGCATGGCAGAGCTCGGAAGGGAAGCAGCGCCATTTGACGTTTTTGGCTGGAATTGAGATCGGACACCATGTCGCGATTGGAAAACCCCTGATGTACCAAAACACTGGAAACCCCCCACAAATGACACCATTTTGGAAACTAGACCCCCTAAGGAACTTATCTAGATGTGTGGTGAGAACTTTGAACCCCCAGTGCTTCACAGAAGTTTATAACGCCCGGGCGTGAAAATAAAAAATTCGTATTTTTTCCACAAACATGATCTTTTAGTCACCATTTTTTTTATTTTCCCAAGGGTACCAGGAGAAATTGGACCCCAAAAGTTGTTGTCCAATTTGTCCTGAGTATGCTGATACTCCATATGTGGGAGAAAACTACTGTATGGGCACACGTCGGGGCTCGGAAGGGAAGTAGTGACGTTTTGGAATGCAGACTTTGATGGAATGGTCTGCGGGTGTCATGTTGCCTTTGGAGAGCCCCTAATGTACCTAAACAGTGGAAACCCCCCAGAAATGACCCCATTTTAAAAACTAGACCCCCTAAGGAACTTATCTAGATGTGAGGTGAGCACTTTGAACCCCCAAGGGCTTCACAGAAGTTTATAATGCCCGGGCATGAAAATAAAAAAATCGTATTTTTTCCACAAACATGATCAATTAGTCCCCAATTTTTTTATTTTCTCAAGGGTAACAGGAGAAGTTGAACCCCAAAAGTTGTTGTCCAATTTGTCCTGAGTAAGCTGACGCCCCATATGTGGGAGAAAACTACTGTATGGACACACGTCGGGGCTCGGAAGGGAAGTAGTGACGTTTTGGAATGCAGTCTTTGATGGAATGGTCTGCGGGTGTCATGTGCGTTTGGAGAGCCCCTGATGTACCTAAACTATTGAAACTCCCCACAAGTGACCCCATTTTGGACACTAGACCCCCCAAGGAACTTATCTAGATGTGTGGTGAGCACTTTGAACACCCAAGTGCTTCACAGAAGTTTATAACGCTCGGACGTGAAAATAAAAAAATCATTTTTTTCCACAAAAATGATATTTTTGCCCCCAATTTTTCATTTTCCTAAGGGTAACAGGAGAAATTGGACCCCAAAAATTGTTTTGCAATTTGTCCTGAGTAGGCTGATACCCTACATGTTGGGGTAAAACACTGTTTGGGCGCATGGCAGAGCTTGGAAGGGAAGGAGCACCATTTGATTTTTTCAACTCAGAAATGGCTGGAAATGAGATCAGACGCCATGTTGCATTTGGAGAGCCCCTGATGTGCCCAAACAGTGGAAACCCCCAATTCTAACTCCATCCCGAACCCCAACACACCCCTAACCCTAATCTCAGCCCTCACCCTAGCCCTAACCCTAATGGAAAAATGGAAATAAATACATTTTTTTGTTTTATTATTTTTCGCTAACTAAGGGGGTGATAACGGGGGGTTTGATTTACTATTTATGGCGGTTTTTATGTTTGGCAGCTGTTGCAAGCTAAAAGACGCTTTTTATTGTAAAAATAGTTTTTGCATCACCACATATTGAGAGCTATAATTTTTCCGTATTTTGACCCACCGAGTCATGTGAAGTTTTATTTCTTGTGGGACGAGTTGACGTTTTTATTGGTACCATTTTCGGGCACGTGACATTTTTTGATCGCTTTTTATTCCGATTTTTGGGACGCAGAATGAACAAAAATCAGCGTTTCATGAATTTCTTTTGGGGGGGTGCGTTTACACTGTTCCGCGTGCGGTAAAATTGATAAAGCGGTTTCATTCTTCGGGTCAGTACGGGTACAGCGATACCTCATTTAGGTCGTTTTTTTATGTTTTGTCGGTTTCTTGCAATGAAAACTATTTTATATAAAAAATAATTATTTTTGCATCGCTTTATTCTGCGAGCTATAACTTTTTTATTTTTTCACTGATGATGCTGTATGGTGGCTCGTTTATTGCGGGACAAGATGACGTTTTCAGCGGTACCATGGATATTTATATGCGTCTTTTTGATCGCGCATTATTGCACTTTATGTTCAGCAGTATGATAATAAATCATTATTTTTTGCTTTGTTTTTTATTTTTATTTTTTAAGGGGTTCGCTAAAGGGGTTAACTAATGGGACAGTTTTATAGGGCGGGTCGTTACGGACGCGGCAATACCTAAGGCTGGTTTCACATTAGCGCTTTTTAAGCGCACGCACGGCCGGGGGTAGCTCCGCCCCCGAGCCGGCTCTCTGCCCGGCGTGCCCGCCCCTTGCTTGTAGCGCCGCCTCCTAGCGGACAGCGGCGCCTGCGATCGGCGCACCCTATCTTTAGCATAGGGTGCGCAGATCGTGCGCAGGCCGTGCGCTAGTTGCGCTTTGACCTGCGCTGCGCACTTTTGACGGTGCGCCGTGCGCGCCAAAATCGAACTTCAAAAGTGCGCAGCGCAGGTCAAAGCGCAACTAGCGCACGGCCTGCGCACGATCTGCGCACCCTATGCTAAAGATAGGGTGCGCCGATCGCAGGCGCCACTGTCCGCTAGGAGGCGGCGCTACAAGCAAGGGGCGGGCACGCCGGGCAGAGAGCCGGCTCGGGGGCGGAGCTACCCCCGGCCGTGCGTGCGCTTAAAAAGCGCTAATGTGAAACCAGCCTAATATGTGTACTTTTATTGTTTTTTTTTTTTTATTTCCAAAAAATGGATTTATTGGGGGAATATTTTTTTTTTTTTTATAATTTATTTGGCGATTTTTTTTAAAATTATTTTAACACTTTTTTTATTTTTTTTTAACTTTATTACATAGTCCCAGGTGGGACTTCACTGTCCTGTGACAGATCGCTGATCTGTCACATCACAGATCACTGTGACAGATCAGCGATCTGTCACAGGCAGTGCAGAAGGCTTCCTCATGCCTGCGCTTTGCAGGCACTGAGGAAGCCAGCTTCCTGCAGGCCCCCGAAGGCCCCCGTCGCCATCTTGCATTCGGGGGCCTGCAGGAAAGGAGCCCCCCGCAGCAGCGCTGCACATTGCGCTGCCGTGGGGGGCTCAGGGAAGCACGGAGGGATCCCCCTCCCTGCCGATGCTTCCCTTTAACCCCCGGTACACTGCGATCATGTTTGATCGCGGTGTGCAAGGGGTTAACGTGTCGGGGGCGGTCCGTGACCGCCCCTGACACATTGTGCCAGGTGTTAGCTGTGATAATCAGCTGACACCCGGCCGCGATCAGCGGCGCTTACCACGTGGGCGCCGCTGATCGCGGTAGACGTACTATCCCGTCCATGGGCATAGGGGCCCGGGTCCCATGGATGGGATAGTACGTCGGATGTCAGGAAGGGGTTAACATACACCGGACAGCGGTGTACGTGCACGCTGCTCTCTCAGTACCGTGTAACGGCTGTTATCACGGCCACAGTGAAGCTAAGGGTGTGACTCTGTAAGGATAAGTCGAGGAGTTGTTCCGTTCTTACAGACCTCCACCTTATAGTTTTGTCTGTTTTTCAAACAGTCTAGTCTATTTGCTGTTTGATTACATTCAAAACTATAGAGAGACAGCGTGTGTCAGTCCGTATACTAAAAAAACACGGAGCTTGACAATTTAACATACACCGGACAGCGCTGTACGTGCACGCTGCTCTCTCAGTACCGTGTAACGGCTGTTATCACGGCCACAGTGAAGCTAAGGGTGTGACTCTGTAAGGATAAGTCGAGGAGTTGTTCCGTTCTTACAGACCTCCACCTTATAGTTTTGTCTGTTTTTCAAACAGTCTAGTCTATTTGCTGTTTGATTACATTCAAAACTATAGAGAGACAGCGTGTGTCAGTCCGTATACTAAAAAAACACGGAGCTTGACAATTTAACATACACCGGACAGCGCTGTACGTGCACGCTGCTCTCTCAGTACCGTGTAACGGCTGTTATCACGGCCACAGTGAAGCTAAGGGTGTGACTCTGTAAGGATAAGTCGAGGAGTTGTTCTGTTCTTACAGACCTCCACCTTATAGTTTTGTCTGTTTTTCAAACAGTCTAGTCTATTTGCTGTTTGATTACATTCAAAACTATAGAGAGACAGTGTGTGTCAGTCCGTATACTAAAAAAACACGGAGCTTGACAATTTAACATACATCAGACAGCGGTGTACGTGCACGCTGCTCTCTCAGTACCGTGTAACGGCTGTTATCACGGCCACAGTGAAGCTAAAGGTGTGACTCTGTAAGGATAAGTCGAGGAGTTGTTCCGTTCTTACAGACCTACACTCTAGGGAGATTCCAATCCTGCCCTGTCCTATATAACATTTTTCACACCTGCCAAATTCATCCTGTCATACAGCGGTGTGATATACACTGGGCCTGACACAATACATAAGTGTCCAGTATTGTGTAAGGACATTCCATTTCTCCCGTCCTATATAACATTTTTCACACCTGCCAAATTCATCCTGTCATACAGCAGTGTGATATACACTGGGCCTGACACAATACATCAGTGTCCAGAAGTGTGTAAGGACATTCCATTTCTCCCGTCCTATATAACATTTTTCACAACTGCCAAATTCATCCTGTAATACAGCGGTGTGATATACACTGGCCTGACACAATATATCAGTGTCCAGAAGTGTGTAAGGACAATCCATTTCAGCCGTCCTATGTCACATTTTTCACACCAGCCAAATTCAGCCTGTCATACAGCGGTGTGATATACACTGGCCTGACACAATACATCAGTGTCCAGAAGTGTGTAAGGACAATCCATTTCTGCCGTCCTATGTCACATTTTTCACACCAGTCAAATTCAACCTGTCATACAGCGGTGTGATATACACTGGCCTGACACAATACATCAGTGTCCAGAAGTGTGTAAGGACAATCCATTTCTGCCGTCCTATGTCACATTTTTCACACCAGCCAAATTCAGCCTGTCATACAGCGGTGTGATATACATTGGGCCTGACACAATACATCAGTGTCCAGAAGTGTGTTAGGGCAATCCATTTCTGCCGTCCTATGTCACATTTTTCACACCAGCCTAATTCAGTCTGTCATACAGCGGTGTGATATACATTGGGCCTCACACAATACATCAGTGTCCAGAAGTGTGTAAGGACATTCCATTTCTCCCGTCATATATCACATTTTACACACCAGCCAAATTCAGCCTGTCATACAGCGGTGTGATATACACTGGCCTGACACAATACATCAGTGTCCAGAAGTGGTAGGAGAATTAAATTCTCCCCTGTCCTATATACACCTTGTACCTTGTTTTACAGTTCCATATAGTTGGTGGAATTGTGGGTACATTTTTCAAAAAAATGAGGAAGTGTGGTGTAAGAGGCCGTGTTAGTGGGCGGGGGTTGCCAGCTGTTAATGATGGTGTTGGTGTTGGATCTGCTGGTAGTGGCAAAAGCAAAATAACACTTAATGCAGGAGGTGTTAAGCCTGCGTCATCATCTAGCTCCATAAGGCCTCGAAGGCTCTCTTTTCTGGGAGTAGATAAACCGCTTTTAAAGCCGGAGCTTCAGGAACAAGTTTTGGCCTACATTGCTGACTCGGCCTCCAGCTCTATCGCCTCCTCTTCTGAACTTGTAAAATATAAAAGCACTGAGTCGTCTTTGGAGGCTCATGGTCATGAACCACACCTTTCTTTGAGTCCTTCACCCCAACCAAAATTGAAGGATGCGGCAGGCCACACAACAGATTACTCCATGGAGCTGTTTTCACATACCATGCGTGGGTTATCAAGTGAAATGGTGAATTAGCCAGGCCAAGATGAGTCTGACATGGAGTGCACTGATGCACAGCCACTGATAGATGATTCTGCTGGTACATTCACTCAGAGCACGACATTGTCCTCGCAGTGTACTGAGTCAGATTCTGACCCTGATGAAACTCAGGTGCCCCTTCCCGCATACTATACCACCGTACACGGTGACACAGAGGAAGGTGCACATGACATTGAAGAGGAGGTGATGGATGACCCAGTTGTTGACCCAGATTGGCATCCATTGGGGGAAGAGGGTGCCGCTGCCAATAGCTCCAAAGAGGAGGAGGAGCATCCGCAGCAGGCATCGACATTGCAACAGCTGTTATCTGGCAGGCACGGAGCAGTCGAAAAACGGGTTACAAAAAGCCAAAAAGTTGCTGGACTGCTTGGCCAGACGGTCAAAATAGCACAGCGTGCAAGGGCGCAAAATGTCTTCCATAGTAGGAAGAGTGCAGTGTGGCACTTTTTTGAACAAAATCCTAATGATCAGGCCAAGGTTATCTGTAAGAAGTGTGCAAAGACCTTTAGCCGAGGGAAAAATCTGAAAAATTTGAATACCAGTTGCATGCTTAGACATTTAACCACCATGCACTTGCAAGCATGGACGGAACACCAAAACTCACGTACCACATGTGCAACTGCTCCCAAAGAAGGTAGTCAGCAACGCTACATTGTTTCCCCCACTGTAAGCCCACCGGTTAGCACAGCAGCAAATGTTGAGGTGTCGTTGCAAGGCCAAAGCTGTCAGGGAATCACAATGTTATATCAACGAAAGACTGAATCTAGGCCATCAGAAAGAACACCAACTCCATCACCATCATCAACCCTCTCTCAGTCCGCCCTGTCCACCGCTAGTTCCACCATAGACATCTCTCAAGTCCTGCTCACCCTGCCAGAAACTATGAGTAGGACAAGAAAGTACTCATCCTCTCATCCGCGTTCACTGGGTTTGAACGCCCACATTGCCAAACTAATCTCATTAGAGATGATGCCCTATCGGTTGGTGGAAAGCGCAGCTTTCCTCGAACTCATGGCCTAAGCAGTACCACGCTATGAACTACCCAGTCGCCACTTCTTTTCTCGCAAAGCCATCCCAGCCCTCCACCTTCATGTGAAGGACCGCATTGTCCATGCACTCATTCAATCAGTGACTGGAAAGGTGCACCTCACAACTGATGCATGGTCCAGTAGGCATGGCCAGGGCCGTTACGTGTCCATCACTGCGCACTGAGTTAATGTGGTGGATGCAGGGTCCACAGGGGACAGGGTAGTGGGACTGTGCTGCCTAGCCCACGGTATAGGAAACAGTTGGCTGTAGGCGTTCGACCCTCCTCCTCCTACTCCTCTAGAAGCGAAAGCTCGTCCCCAGAGCGCAGTCGCAGCAGCACTCCATCCGCAGCTGCCAGTGTTGCACACGAGGTGTCCCCCTATCGATCAGCTAGTGGAAAGCGTCAGCAGGCTGTGTTGAAGATGATGTGTTTGGACGACAGACACACCGTGGAGGTACTGGCCGACTACTTTCAGCAACAAACTGAGTCATGGCTGGGCAGTCTACATCTTGAGGTAGGCAAAGTAGTCAGTGATAATGGCTGTAATTTTGTGGCTGCCATAGCCCTTTCAAAACTCAGACACATACCTTGCTTGGCTCACACCTTGAACCTGGTGGTGCAGTGCTTCCTCAATAATTATCCAGAGTTTACAGGCCTGCTCCAGAAGGTTCGAAAACTGTGCTCGCACATCCGCTGGTCGCCCGTACACTCCAGTCGTATGCAGAAGCTGCAGCGATTGGTACACCTTCCCAAGCACCGGCTAATTATCGACGTTGCAACAAGGTGGAACTCCACCCTGCACATGGTTGAGCGGCTGTGCGAATAGAGGCAGGCCGTAATGCATTTGTGGGAGGATACCCGGACAGGCACTTTGAGGGCAGACATGGAGTTGACAGGTGTGCAGTGGTCAAAGCTGAAAGACCTCTGTAAAGTCCTTCAGTGTTTTGAGGAATGCACATGGCTGGTAAGCGCAAACGACGCCATCATAAGCATGAGCATCCCACTTATGCGTCTGCTCATGCAAACTTTGACGCACATTAAGGAGCAGGCATCTGCAGCCGAGGTTGACGAAGAGGAAGTGGAGGAGGAAATCCTTGATGACAGTCAGCCATTGTCTGCTCTGGGACCTCTCCTGGACGAGGTGGAGGAAGAAGAGGAAGAGGAGGAGGAGGGTGATGATGGGGATGATTATTTAGGGGAAGAGGATGCTTCTCGTGTGTCCAGAGAAAATGTTGGCGTGGCAAGGTCTGGTACAGGGTTTGTGCGTGACTGGAGGGATGTGGATTTGCCAGAAAGTGCTCCTCCACCAAGCAGTCGCACTGCATCATTGACACCGGGAACATTGGCCCACATGTCAGATTATGCCTTGCAGATCCTAAAAAGGGACCCCGCATTGCCAAAATGATGAACGATGACGACTACTGGTTGGCCAGCATCCTGGATCCACGCTATAAAGGCAAATTCCAAAACATCATGCCACAGGAGAACCTTGACCTAATATTGGCTAACAAACAAGCTACTCTGGTAAACCGGCTGGTTGAGGCATTCCCAGCACACAGCAGCGGTGATGGTTCTCACACGAGCCGTAGGGGCCAGGGGCAGCTTGGAAGAGGTGTTCGTGGTGCACACATCAGAAGTGGCGTTGGAGACAGGGGTTTCATGACCATGTTGTGGACTGATTTTTCAAGTCCCGCTCACACGACTGGTAATACTGCATCGATGGAAAGTGACAGGAGACAGCACTTGTCAACTATGGTTACAAACTACTTTTCCTCCCATGTCAATGTTCTCCCTCACAGGTCATTCCCCTTTGACTATTGGGCCGCTAAACTGGACACCTGGCATGAATTGACACAATATGCACTACAGGAGCTCGCTTGCCCAGCTGCAGGTGTGCTATCGAAAAGAGTCTTCAGTGCTGCTGGATCAATCCTGACAGAAAAAAGGACCCGTCTGTCGACCCAAAATGTGGATGATCTAACCTTCATTAAAATGAACCATGCATGGGTTTCCAAGGATTTTGTCCCACCTTCCCCTGATGACACATAGATTGACAGAAAAATGGCTTGCTTTGGTCCTCCTCTTCCTGGGACTTGAACAATTTCGCCTTTTGCATCAGCTGAATGTCCAACATCAACATATGCCACTTTCTAAAACTCCCTAACTGTGCTGCCTCCCCCCCCATGGCCGGGGTCACCACCTAGCGCACGAAACCGTGCGAGTGCCGTTGCCCTGGACAGGTAGGCCCACTCTTGGGTGCGGCTTGGCACAGGGTCCCTCATAGTGCAATCAAGTGTGTCAAGTGGTGCACACCCGCCGTCAGACACACCGCCGTACTATGGTCGGTACTGGCCCAGTGCCAGTACCGACGCCCACGAGTGGGCCCCCCCTTGCTTGGGCAGGGCCCCAGCATTTGCAATCTTTACCTCTCCCTGCTCCTCCGCTGCGTAGTCTAGGCCATCAAATCCATACTGGGCCTGACACCGTCTGAGCCTGCCTCCTGATCTATAGACATATATTTTGAATGTGTACACTATGCTATCCATACATGTTATCCGGTGATACGGTGCCCTTTCTCACCTTTGTGCAATCACGTGTAATCCATACTGGGCCTGACACCATCTGAGCCTGCCTCCTGATCTATAGACATGTATTTTGAATGTGTACAGTACACTATGCTATCCATACATGTTATCCGGTGATACAGTACCCTTTCTCACCTTTGTGCAATCACGTGTAATCCATACTGGGCCTGACACCGTCTGAGCCTGCCTTCTGATCTATAGACATATATTTTGAATGTGTACACTATGCTATCCATACATGTTATCCGGTGATACGGTACACTTTCTCACCTTTGTGCAATCACGTGTAATCCATACTGGGCCTGAGGACGGCTGGCGAGCTGTTAAGAAAGCTACAGCACCTGTGATTTGCACACATAAGTTTTTCATTTTTTTAGGAATGACGGTTAGGCCTAATTCTGGAACTGCGGTTGACCTGCACTTACTGGGAAATCATCGTTCGCGGGTAATAATTGTAATCCCAGATCCCCATCACTAACGGTGTTCAGTGGGTTATCTGCACCTGTAAGCGACAAACGCTGGCCCTTTCAGTGTAGCGCACATGCAGCCACGGACATGTAAGGGCATGACACACCAGTTATTGGCCAATCTCATGTGTCAGAGCCTCGCGTGTCCCTCTAGTAAGCCGGATTCGGACTGCGGGACATGACGGAGTCTCATTCGTTAACGGAATTAAGCTTGCAATGTGTGCATCTTTTTTGTTGCTGGATGGTTGAGGTTGCCCGTGTTAAGTCAAATTACGCCGCAGGCTCCACTCCTGGTGGTGCCCTTCTGGACATTCCTTTAAGGTTCAGCTTTGCAACCATACTGCCCACATAAAACAAACACTTTGCCTTCATGAACGCTGTTTGGAGGGTCGTGACTCGTGGGAATAACGCCGCTCAATCAGTTAACCTGCTAGAGAGATCCTTCGTTGCTCCCAAGCATGACATCACACTCCCTAGGAGGAAGGTAATGCCACTGTGGCGACCGTACTCCTGGGGGCGACAAAAGTGCACTGATGCCCAGCCACTGCTCGATGAATCTGCTGGTACATTGACCCAGACCACTACATTCCCCTCGCACTCTACATGGCCTGAATCTGACCCTGATGAAACTCAGGTTACCCTTCCCATGTACTGTTCTTTCTTACACGGTGACAAAGAGGAAGCTGCAGATGAAAGTGCAGGTTCGGCCCACCCGCCGTCAGACACACCACCGTACTATCAGGGGCCCTGTACCAGTGCCGTTGCCAACAAGTGGGCCCCCCCCTGCTTGCTCAGGATCACAGCACTTGCAAGGTTGAAATACTGTGCAGTGAGATGGAAGATGGGGACGATGAGGAGTCCAGACTAGTACAGGGATTCCCTAGCGAGGAGACTTATTTCATTGTTATCAATGTTGGGACAGCAATTTTTGGGGAGCACTATACTCTGGAGAATGCTAGATGGGGCCCACCATACACTGGAACATTCCAAAGGTGGACATCAGACACTGGAGCAGCATTTACAGGGCCCATAATACACTAGAGCATTAGAAATGGGGCCCATTATGTATGGAGCATTATTTGGGCCCATAAGACAGTGGAGCTTCATCCATGGGGACCAACATATACTGCAGCATTATGTGGAGCTCATCATATACTGTTTCAAATATTATATGGGACCAATGATTCTGTATGGAGAAATAGATGGGCCTCGTCATGAGATGTAAAAAGTGAAGTATTTTTCTTTGTAGTATACCACTATTTCTCTGCCGTATCGGAGCAGCATGAGTTGTGGTATGTGTTAAAGGGGCGCTCTTTCGCCCAGGGCACATGAAAACCTGGAGCCAGCCCTAACCCCCCACAACTTTAGCCAAATAACCCCCATTTTTCAGTGCGTAACTAGTATTATGAAGTAAATAAAGGGTGACAAGCTTCAGTAATTAGAATTTATGCTTTTGGCATTCAAATGGGCACTGTAAGTGTGTTTCCTGTCCTCCTCTCACTGCCGACTTTTCTTCCCCATTGACTTACATTGGGTTTCGTGTTTCAGTCGGACCCCCAACTTTTCCCTATAGTCGGCCGATTTCGTTCGACCCGACTTTTGCAAAAGTCGGGTTTCGCGAAACCCAACTCAACCCGAAAAAGGCAAAGTCGCTCATCTCTAGTGGTGACCCCGGCCATGGGGGGGGAGGCAGCCCAGTTAGGGAGGTTTAAAAAATGGCATATGTTGATGTTGGACATTCAGCAGCTGCAAATGGAGGAATTGGAAAAATCCAAGGAAGAGGAGGACAAAAGTGAGCCATTTTTCTGGCAACTTATGTGTCATCAGGGGAAGGTGGGACAAAATCCTTTGAAACCCATGTATGGTTCATTTTAATGAAGGTTAGATCATCAACATTTGGGGTCGACAGACGGGTCCTTTTTCTGTCAGGACTGAGCCAGCAGTACTGAAGACTCTTTCCGATAGCACACTAGCAGCAGGGCAAGCGAGCTCCTGTAAGGCATATTGTGCCAATTCAGGCCAGGCGTCCAGTTTAGAGGCCCAATAGTCAAAGGGGAATGACCAGTGAGGGAGAACATCGATTTGGGATGAGAAGTAGTTTGTAACCATAGTTGACAACTGCTGTCTCCTGTCACTTTCAATCGATGCAGTATTACCAGTCGTGTGAGCGGGACTTGAAAAATCAGTCCACAACATGGTCATGAAACCCCTGTCTCCAACGCCACTTCTGATGTGTGCACCACAAACACCTCTTCCATGTTTCCCCCACGGCTCGTTGGAGAACCATCACCGCTGCTGTGTGCTGGGAATGCCTCAAACAAATGGTTTACCAGAGTTGCTTGTTTATTAGCCAATATTAGGTCAAGGTTCTCCTGTGGCATGATGTTTTGGAATTTGCCTTTATAGCGTGGATCCAGGATGCTGGCCAACCAGCAGTCTTCATCGTTCGTCATTTTGGCAAAGTGGGGGTCCCTTTTTAGGATCTGCAAGGCATAATCTGACATGTGGGCCAATGTTCCAGGTGTCAATGATGCACTGCGAGTGCTGGGTGGAGGAGCACTTTCTGGCAAATCCACATCCCTCCAGTCACGCACAAACCCTGTACCAGACCTTGCCACGCCAACATTTTCTCTTTCCCCACGAGAAGCATCCTCCTCCCTTAAATAATCATCCCCATCATCATCCTCCTCCTCTTCTTCTTCTTCCTCCACCTCGTCTAGGAGAGATCCCAGAGCAGACAATGGCTGACTGTAATCAAGGCTTCCCTCCTCCTCTTCCTCATCCTCCTCGGCTGCAGACGCCTGCTCCTTAATGTGCATCAAAGTTTGCATGAGCAGACGCATAAGTGGGATGCTCATGCTTATGATGGCATCGTCTGCGCTTACAAGTCGTGTGCATTCCTCAAAACACTGAAGGACTTTACAGAGGTCTTTCAGCTTCGACCACTGCACACCCGACAACTCCATGTCTGCCCTCAAAGTGCCTGGCCGTGTATCCTCCCAAAAATGCATTAAAGCCTGCCTCTGTTCGCACAGCCTTTCAACCATGTGCAGGGTGGAATTCCACCTTGTTGCAACGTCGATAATTAGGCAGTGCTTGGGAAGTTGGAGCAATTGCTGCAACATCTGCATACGACTGGAGTGTACGGGCGAGTACAGTCTTCGGACCTTATGGAGCAGGCCTGTTAACTCTGGATAATTATTGAGGAAGCACTGCACCACCAGGTTCAAGGTGTGAGCCAGGCAAGGTATGTGTCGGAATTTTGAAAGGGCTATGGCTGCCACAAAATTCTGGCCGTTATCACAAACTACCTTGCCTGCCTCAAGATGTAGACTGCCCAGCCATGACTCAGTTTGTCGCTGCAAGAAGTCGGCCAGTACCTCCGCGGTGTGTCTGTTGTCGCCCAAATACATCATCTTCAACACAGCCTGCTGACGCTTACCACTAGCTGTTAGATAGTGGGACACCGAATGTGCAACACTGGCAGCTGCGGATGGAGTGCTTGTGCGACTGCGCTCTGTGGAGGATTTTTCGCTTCTGGAGGAGGAGGAGGCAGGTCGAACGCCTACACCCAACTGTTTCCTATACTGTGGGCTAGGCAGCACTGTCAGACCGCCGCTGTCCCCTGTGGACCCTGCATCCACCACATTAACCCAGTGCTCAGTGATGGACACGTAACGGCCCTGGCCATGCCGACTGGACCATGCATTTGTTGTGAGGTGCACCTTTCCACTCACTGATTGCTTGAGTGCATGGACAATGCGGTCTTTCACATGAAGGTGGAGGGCTGGGATGGCTTTGCGAGAAAAGAAGTGCCGACTGGGTAGGTCATAACGTGGTACTGCGTAGGCCATGAGTTCGCGGAAAGCTTCGCTTTCAACCAACCGGTAGGGCATCATCTCTAACGAGATTAGCTTGCAAATGTGGGCGTTCAAACCCAGTGTACGCGGATGAGAGGATGAGTACTTTCTTGTCCTACTCATAGTCTCTGGTAAGGTGAGCTGGACTTGAGAGCTGCATATGGTAGAACTAGCGGAGTTGGTGTTCTTTCTGATGGCCTAGATTCAGTCTTTTGTAGCAATAACATTGTGATTCCCTGACTGCTTTGGCCTTGCAACGACACCTCAACAGTTGCTGCTAGTGGAGTGCTAACTGGTGGGCTTACAGTGGGGGAAACGATGTAGCGTTGCTGACTAGCTTCATTGGGAGCAGTTGCACATGTGGTACGTGAGGTTTGGTAGTCCATCCACGCTTGCAAGTGCATGGTGGTTAAATCTCCAAGCATGCAACTGGTATTCAAATTTCTCAGATTTTTCCCTCGGCTAAAGGTCTTTGCGCACTTCTTACAGATAACCTTTGCCTAATCATTAGGATTTTGTTCAAAAAAGTGCCACACTGCACTCTTCCTACTATGGAAGACATTTTGAGGCCTTGTACACTGTGCTAATTTGACCGTCTGGCCTAGCTGTCCTGCAACTCTTTTGGTTTTTGTAACCCGTTTTTGGACTGCTCCGGACCTGCCAGATAACAGCTGTTGCGATGTCGATGTCTGCTGCGCATGCTCCTCCTCCACTTCTGAGCTATTGGCAGCGGCACCCTCTTCCCTCAATGGATGCCAATCTGGGTCAACAACTGGGTCATCCATCACCTCCTCTTCAATGTCATGTGCATCTTCCTCTGTGTCACCATGTAAGGTGATATAGTATGCAGGAAGGGGCACCTAAGTTTCATCAGGGTCAGATTCTGGCTCAGTACACTGCGAGGACAATGTAGTGCTCTGAGTGAATGTACCAGCAGATAAATCTAGCAGTGGCTGTGCATCAGTGCACTCCATGTCAGATTCTTCTTGGACTGGGTAATTCACGATTTGACTTGATAATCCAGGCATGGTATGTGAAAAGAGCTCCATGGAGTAATCTGTAGTGTGGCCTGCCGCATCCTTTACTTTTGGTAGGGGTGAAGGACACAAGGAAAGGTGTGGTTACTGACCATGAGCCTCCAATGACGACTCAGTGCTTTTTGTTGTGAGTTCATTTTTCCCTTCACCGTTGAGGTCTGATGAACTCCCTCCTATGGTGAAGGAAGGTAGTGAGGCTGATTACCAAACACCTGGGCAGCTAGATGATGACTGGGTGGCTGGAATTGAGGACTGGATATAAGGCAGCCGACGCCCTTCTGCCTTGCTGGTGATCCTGCTGGATTCTTGGAGACCAGTCTGATTCCTGCGTCTCAAAGCTAAGTTTTTCTGCTCTGATTTGTACACTTCAGTTTTGTTTTTGTTTTGCCTTGTTTTTTGGGAGTTCTGCCATCCCCGGCCGGGGGTGAGCTGAATTCCATTTTTGTCTCTGATCTGTTGATGTTTTGCTCTGTCTTCAGAATATACCTGAGTGCTGATATAGTCTTTTGAAGCCTAGCGACTTCAGGGCCTGTTTTTCCTATCAGTCGGTTGGCATATTTTGGATAGGGTTTTTGCGGATGGCAGACAGCGGCTTTCCTATCCTGTCCTATTCAGTTAGCTTGGGCGCCATCATTTGCTCAACCTATCTTTTTATCTGTGTTAGTGTTTTCATCTTGCTTCACCGTCATTATATGTTGGGGGCTGCCTATTGCTTTGGGGTCTGCTCTGGGGCAGTTTTGTTTTTCCCCTTTCTGTCTTTAGGCTATGTAGTTCTCTGGCTGTGATCGAGGGGTCTAGGGCACCGTAGGAACCCCCCACGGCTACTGCTAGTTGTTGTGGATAGGTTCAGGGGTCTGCAATCCGATAGCTGCCAACCTCTCTGGTTTTTCTGGACTTAGCTTGTATTTTGTTTTTTCCTCCTTCGGTGACTCATCATAACAGCTTTTATTTTTTGAAAGTTCAGAAGAGGAGGCGATTGTGCTGGAGGCTGTGTCAGCAATGTAAGCCAAAACTTGTTCCTGAAGCTCCGGCTTTAAAAGCGGTTTACCTACTCCCAGAAAAGGGAGCCTTTGAGGCCTTGTGCAGCCAGACGATGACGCAGGCTCAACACCTCCTGCATTAGGTGCTATTGTGCTTTTGCCACTACCAGCAGATCCACCACCAACACCATCATTACCAGCTGGCAACCCCCGCCCACTTCCACGGCCTCTTCCAACACACTTCCTCATTTTTGGGAAAAGTTACCCAAAATACCACCAGCAATATGGTACTGTAAAGCAAGGTACAAGGTGTATATAGTATAGGGGAGAATTTGAATCTCCCTACAGACTTGAGGACACTGAACTAATATCTCAGGCCCAGTGTAGATTACACATCAATATAACAGGCTGAAATTGGATGGTGTATAAAATGTCTATATAGGACTGGAGAGAATTTGAATCTCCCTACAGACTTGAAGACACTGAACTAATATCTCAGGCCCAGTGTAGATTACACCTCAATATAACACGCTGAAATTGGATGGTGTATAAAATGTCTAAATACGACTGGGGAGAATTTGAATCTCCCTACAGACTTGAGGACACTGAACTAATATCTCAGGCCCAGTGTAGATTATACCTCAATATAACAGGCTGAAATTGGATGATGTATAAAATGTCAATATAGGACTGGGGAGAATTTGAATCTCCCTAGAGATTTTAGCAAGCTGACAATGATGCTCTCAGTCCCAAGTATGGCAGCAGGCAGACTAATAAGCAGGACTGTTGCACACAAAAGTGTGGAAAAATGAACGCTTGGTAACTGGGCAAAAAAAGAGGATGAAAATAATTTTTGCTTTTAGAAAAGCAGTTTGCACAGCAGTGTGAAAACAGCAATGCAGCTATCAAGGAGTCTTATAAGGCAGCCTAATAACCAACAGAGCTGATGCACCAAAATATAGCCTCCACTTGCACTGCACACTAACTGGTGTGTTGTACAGGCAAAATCGCTAGCAGCAGAAGCAGCTTTTTGTATCTTCTTCCCTGCCTAACGCTCTCCCTAACGCTCTCCCTACAGAATCAGCAGCAGCTCTCCCTATTCTGAGATCAGCAGAAGTAAGATGGCGGTCGGCGTGCACGCCCTTTTATAGCCCCTGTGACGCCACACAAAGCAAGCCAATCACTTGCATGCCCTTCTCAAAGATGGTGGTGACCACTGCCTATGTCATCGCGTTGCCCACAGTGTGCGTCCTCCATCATTGGCTGAAAAAGGGCGCTGAAGCATCATTTGAAACGCGACTTTGGCGCCATGGTCGCCGATCTCGTGACCAACCTCACGCTATGGTCGGGTTTCGATTCATGAAACCCGACTTTTGCGAAAGTCGGCGACTTTCGAAATTGACCGACCTGTTTCGCTCAACTCTAGTTATTGGGGTGCGTCAAAATTTGGAGCAGGCCTTGCATTCACTTCATGGGCAAACATTATGGGAGTACCAAATGAATAATAATGGAAACTTTGGTTTCATGTGGCCATCCAGTATGTCGGTTCAAAGGGTTATTGATGTGCGTGTAACTTTGGGGCAGGGAAGGCCATGCATTTAATGCCAGGCAAACAATATGGGAGTACCAAATGAATAATAATGGGAACTTTGGTTTCAAGTGGCCATCCAGGACATCAGTTCAATGGGTTATTGGGGTGCGTACAAATTTTGGGCAGCCCTGCCACTCAGTGCATATGCAATAACAGTATTAGAGATCCACTGTTTAATAATGGGAACAACAAAGCATAGCTGGCTGATGGCTCTCTAAGTATAGTGAGGGCCGACAGCTGGCCCTTTAAGAATAGTAAAGGCCGCCTGATGGCACTATAAAATTAGGCTTTGTGATTTTCAGAGTCCTTCCTTCATAAATGAAACAGGATGTGTCAGATGATATGTCACACACCACATGGTCAAATAAGGTTGTAAAATGTTAAAATGACATTTCCCAGTGAATGCATTTGTCTTGGTTGAAAGCAATGCTAAAGTTGAAAAATGCATCAAAAACGCTATGTGTGAACATAGCCCAAGTGGTGGAGGACATTTTTGGTTTGGGTTATTTATTTTGCCTTACATGCAAATCATTACCATGGAAAGGATGTTCCTTAATATATTTCCCAGGAAAATCCATTTTGGTTTGGCTTTTGTATGTTTTATTGTGCGCCTGTAAAAGTGGTGTAAGACTCTGACAACATTACCCCCAGAGGAAGCCACAGCGAAACGCGCGTCAGGGCACCTGCGCTCTGGTAAGCGCATCCATTATGGGTAAGCATTACTTAGGTCTTATGGTATAATAGGGTTTTTTCATATACTTTGGTCATGTTGTTCCTTAATGGGCACATTTTGTTTGTTATCACATGAGCCTTATAGTACCTTGTCAGCTTGCATTTAAAAAATTTTTTATAAAAAACTTTTCTGTATCTCCCTCCCCCTGAGCCATGCTTTAATGGACATGTATCCTAGGATATAATGCACTTTGCACTTTTTGCTGTAAAATTTATATGTATCTCATGAGTGGAAATATTTGTCTATCCATGATTGTGAGGTTTACCATTGCATATATGGTTATGAAGCTGCCCGCCTGTTCCTGTACTATTTACATTTTATAAACTTGTGAATTATTGTTGGTGATTTTGTATTGTGAAATAAAGATATGGATCATTTATTTTGGTCCTTTATGGCACATGATTGAGTATTATGTATTTTTTAGGACTCAAAATGACTCTCTGGTAGTCCTCATTTGCATGATTTAATACTGTTTGAGAGTATCCTTTTTCAAGGAATATGTATCGAATAACCCAATTTTTCCTAAATGTATTTCAACAATGTTCCCAGCAGTTACCTGGGAGTCAGAAATTCTACCAGGGGTCTTTCCCATGATGTTCCCATGTATTTCCAACGTTTTTAGACCCTAAAATGACCTCCGGGGGGGTTGCGGCAAAAATGCTCGGGTTTCACATAGACTTACATTAGGCTCCTTGCTTGGGTCAAGCACCAGAGCATTTCAATATTCTCAACCTGAGCAATGAGCACCCGAGCATTTTAGTACTCGCCCATCACTAATTATGAAATGAGGCCTGGTAACTGCACTACAGAATTGTCCCAAACAATTTAGACTATGAAATGAGGTCTAGTGCCTGCACCAGACTATTCTCCCAAATGATTTAAATTATGAAATGTGGTCTGCACCTGAGTATTAGGCCAAGCAATTTGGATTATGAAATGAGACCTCGTGCCTGCAACACATTATTGGCTTAAAGAAAGGATTTATATTATGAAATGAGGCCTGGTGCCTTTACCACAGTATTATCCCAAATGATTTAGGCTATGAAATGAGGCTTGGTGCCTACACCAGAGTATTAGCTCAAACTTGGAAATGTGGCCTTCTGATTCCTCACTGCAACACAGTTTTATTCCATGGATTAGCAAATACGGCCTCCTGGCTGAACGCATTTACTAGGTCTAATGATTTTTAAGAGGAAATGTGGCCTTCTGATTCCTCACTGCAACACAGTTTTATCTCAAATGATTTGGATTAGCAAATAAGGCCCACTGGCTGAACCACAATATTAGACCTAACAATTTTTAAGAAGAAATGTAATCATTTCTGATACCTCACTGCAACACAGATTTATTACAAATGATTTGGATTAGCAACTAGGGCCCCCTGACTGAACCCCTTTACTTGGACCTAATGATTTTTAAGAGGAAATGTGGCCTTCTGATTCCTTATTGCAACTCAGTTTTATCCTAAACAATTTGGATTAGCAAATACAGCCTCCTGGCTAAGCCCTTATATTATCCTAATGATTTTTAAGAGGAAATCTGGCCTTCTGATTCTTCCCTGCAACACATTTTTTGCCCAAACGATTTTAATTAGAAAATGGTGCCTCCTATGACTGCAACACAGTTTTAGCATAATCTAGTTAGATGCTGGAAGATCGATTTCACACAGGACAGGATACTATCTAGCTAATTGACAAGTTCACTTTCAGTAGCAGCAACAGTAGCAGGCAGGGGCGTAACTACTGCGGTCGTAGCAGTCGCAGCTGTGATGGGACCCGTATTGCTTAGGGGCCCGATCGCGAGTTTGCACTTTGAAGGTGAGCTGTGTAGTGGGCGTGTCAGGGGAGTAGCAGCCTCTGGGCTTTGATTGGCTGCCAGGCTGAAATTGGCCTGACACAATGGCTGTTCTGTGCACACAAGACCTGTGATGAGGTCACAGGAGGGGAGGAGTCACATGATCAGGAGCCTCCGTGTATGCAGTGCTGGTTGTCATGGTGCTGAATGAGGGTAAGTTTATGTGTGGGGTCAGGAGGGGTTTACAGGGTGGATGTAGCAGAGCTGTGTGTGTACAAGATGTATGGAGCAGGGCCATGTGTGTATGAAGTGTATGGAGCGCAGCCGTGTGTGTATGAGGAGAGCGGAGCCGTGTGTGTACAAAGCGGAACCGCATGTGTACAAGGTGTACAGAGAGGAGCCGTATGTGTATGAAGTGTGCGAAGCGAAGCCTCATGTGTTTGAGGTGGGCGGAGAGGAGCCGTGTGTGTATGAAGTGGATAGAGTGGAGCCGCGCGTGTACGAGGTGTGCGGAGCGGAGATGTGCGTGTATGTTGGCATGGGGGGGCATTTGAACATTTGCACCGGGGCCCATAACTTTGTAGTTATGCCACTGGTAGCAGGGGTGGCCTCTCTGCATGGTGACACTGAGAAAATGGCGACAGCAAAACAAGATGTCTTCTTTTTATATGGACAGGGATACGTGACTTCAGCAGTCAATTGCAAAATACCTTGTGTCATGCATGATGTTGTGTATGGTTTCTGCGCCATGATTGACTGCCAAAATGTACACACATTAAGTTATTAAAGAAAAAGATGAAGAAAAAAAATTACACTCTACAGCTTCTCTGACCTAGACACCACCCTCCCATCATAAAACATGTCCCTCCCGCTCATCATACAGCACCACTATCCTAGACAAAGTCAAAATAAAAGCATTAGTGGCAATGTGATCAATTAGCGAACCATGAGTGAATTTTGAGGAAAAATGCTAGGGAAACTGAACACGAATCGAAATGTGCTATGTTCATGCTGAATTTGAGAATTGCACACGTTTTCTGAACAAGATCACTCATCTCTATCCACAATCACCTACTTTCCTCTTTTTTGTCTGCCTCCACTTTCTGCAGCATGTAAAATGGACTTTGAGGGTCCCCAACAGACACAGGTCAGTGAGTGATGAACATGTTGCTGCTCTTCTTCCATCGTGTCTTACATTCGGGGAGTACTTTTTTCCGGGATAACTATAAGGGGAATAACATTGTCAATTCAACTGTTGTGCCTATTGCAAAATTTTGTCACCCCCTTAAATGACTTCATTATGCGACATGCATCCCCCATCATTTGCCAATAGCAGATCTCAAAGTAACCCATACTTCAGTTTTGTGGATGCATTATTTAGTCTGTCAGCCTCCTCCCTCAAGCTGGTATTTTTATGAAAAAATGTTTCACTATTAAATTCAGGCCATGTGCCATGCAGAGAGTGGGAGTTACTTTACTCAAACATAAGGTAGCCAGTATATTCCTGGAATGTTGCTCAGATCAATTCCCAGCTGCAATTGACAGAGAGCCAGCTAGAGTATGCTTTGCCAATTAATCCACAGTAGCAACTAGTCTGTTGTATGACTTTTGCTCCAATGCTTTCAAGCTGTTTTACCTTGCATGAACAAAAAAAATGGTGTCAGTGTTTGCAATCAGTGCTGTTCTATGTGGCTATTGAGTAAACGGTCTTGTCTGTTCAGTATGATCCAAAGGATGTGACTGAAGTGACAGATAACCATGGCCTGGTTGTGGAAACAAACATACTGTAGCTCCCAGTCATAGAAACTTCACTGTGTGTCCTAGTTGCAGTTAGAGTTGGGCAAAACAGGTCGAAAAAATTCAAAAGTTGCCGACTTTCGCCAAAGTCGGGTTTCATGAAACGAAACCCGACCCTAGGGTGAGGTCGGCCACGAGGTCGGCGACTTTTGCGCCAAAGTCACTGTGGGCAACGTGATGACATAGGCAGTGGTCCCCACCATCTTTGAGAAGGGCATGCAAGTGATTGGCTTGCTTTGGGGGGCGTCACAGGGGGTATAAAAGGGCGTGCACGCCGACCGCCATCTTACTTATGCTGATCTCAGAATAGGGAGAGCTGCTGCTGCTGCTGCTGATTCTGTGGGGAGAGCGTTAGGAAGGCCAAAAGGAAAAAAAAAACTGCTTCTGCTGCTAGCGATTTTGCCTGTACAACACACTAGTCACTGTGCAGTGCAAGGGGAGGCTATATTTTGGTGGATCAGCTCTGTTACCTGGCTACCTGATAGCTGCATTGCTGTGTGCACACTGGTGTTAAAACTGCTTTTTTAAAAGCAATCCAAATTTAATTGTTTGTCCTAGTGAGATACTGAGCGTGCATTTTTTCACACACTGTACAGCGGTGTACGCTCCTCACACAGTACCGTGTACCGGCTGTTATCACGGCCACAGTGAAGCTATCTGTGTGTGACTCTGTAAGGAAAAGCTGAGGAGTTTGTCCGTTCTTACAGACCTACACTCTTGGGAGATTCCAATTCTGCCCAATTCTATATACACCTTGTAGTTTGTCATACACTAGCCAATTTCTGCCTGTGACATAGCGGTGTAATATACACTGGGCCTGACACAATACAACAGTGTCCAGAAATGTGTAAGGAGCTTCCAGTTCTCCCCTGTCCTATATTGACATTTTTTACACCAGCTAAATTCAGCCTGTGATATAACGGTGTAATTTATACTGGGCCTGACACAATACAACAGTGTCCAGAAGAGTGTAAGGAGCTTCCAGTTCTCTCCTGTCCTATATTGACATTTTTTACACCAGCTAAATTCAGCCTGTGATATAGCGGTGTAATATACACTGGGAATGAGACAATCCAACAGTGTCCAGAAGTGTGTAAGGAGATTCAAATTCTCCCCAGGCCTATATACACATTTTTTTACACCATCCAAAATTCAGCCTGTGATATAGCGGTGTAATATACACTGGGCCTGACACAATACAACAGTGTCCAGAAGTGTGTAAGGAGCTTCCAGTTCTCCCCTGTCCTATATTGACATTTTTTACACCAGCTAAATTCAGCCTGTGATATAGCGGTGTAATATACACTGGGCCTGAGACAATCCAACAGTGTCCAGAAGTGTGTAAGGAGATTCAAATTCTCCTCTGTCCTATATTGACCTTTTTTACACCAGCAAAATTCAGCCTGTGATATAGCGGTGTAATATACACTAGGCCTGACACAATACAACAGTGTCCAGAAGTGTGTAAGGAGATTCAAATTCTCCCCAGGCCTATATACACATTTTTTCACCATCCAAAATTCAGCCTGTGATATAGAGGTGTAATATACACTGGGCTTGAGACAATCCAACAGTGTCCAGAAGTGTGTAAGGAGATTTAAATTTTCCCCACTACTATATACACCTTGTATCTTGTTTTACAGTACCATATAGTTGGTGGAATTTTGGGTACATTTTTCCAAAAAATGAGGAAGTGTGGTGGAAGAGGCCGTGGGTTGGTGGTGGTGGTGGATCTGCTGGTAGTGGCAAAAGCAAAATAGAAGCTAATGCAGGAGGTGTTGAGCCTGTGTCATCGTCTGGCTCCACAAGGCTTCGAAGGCTTCCTTTTCTGGGAGTAGGTAAACCGCTTTTAAAGCCGGAGCTTCAGGAACAAATTTTGGCGTACATTGCTGACTCAGCCTCCAGCGCTATCGCCTCCTCTTCTGAACTTTTAAAAAATAAAAGCACTGAGTCGTCATTGGAGGCTCCTGGTCATGAACCACACCTTTCATTGTGTCCTTCACCCCAGCCAAAATTGAAGGATGCGGCAGGCCACACTACAGATTACTCCATGGAGCTCTTTTCACATACCATGCCTGGGTTATCAAGTCAAACCATGAATTACCCTGGCCAAGATGAATCTGACATGGAGTGCACTGATGCATAGCCACTGCTAGATCATTCTGCTGGTACATTCACTCAGAGCACTACATTGTCCTCGCAGTGTACTGAGCCAGATTCAGACCCTGATGAAACTCAGGTGCCCCTTCCCGCATACTATACCACCATACACGGTGACACAGAGGAAGGTGCACATGACATTGAAGAGGAGGTGATGGATGACCCAGTTGTTGACCCAGATTGGCATCCATTGAGGGAAGAGGGTGCCGCTGGCAATAGCTCAGAAGAGGAGGAGGAGCATCCGCAGCAGGCATCGACATCGCAACAGCTGTTATCTGGCAGGCACGGAGCAGTTCAAAAACGGGTTACAAAAGCCAACAGAGTTGCAGGACAGCTTGGACACATGGTCAAAATAGCACAGCGTGCAAGGCCACAAAATGTCTTCCATAGTA
Organism: Dendrobates tinctorius; assembly: GCF_039654945.1. NCBI lineage: Eukaryota > Metazoa > Chordata > Amphibia > Anura > Dendrobatidae > Dendrobates > Dendrobates tinctorius. Next base: position 5,380,084 of record NW_027361711.1, read on the forward strand.
GGAAGAGTGCAGTGTGGCACTTTTTTGAACAAAATCCTAATGATCAGGCAAAGGTTATCTGTAAGAAGAGCGCAAAGACCTTTAGCCGAGGGAAAAATCTGAGAAATTTGAATACCAGTTGCATGCTTAGACATTTAACCACCATGCACTTGCAAGCATGGATGAACTACCAAACCTCACGTACCACATGTGCAACTGCTCCCAAAGAAGGTAGTCAGCAACGCTACATTGTTTCCCCCACTGTAAGCCCACCAGTTAGCACACCACCAACAGCAAATGTTGAGGTGCCATGGCAAGGCCAAAGCAGTCAGGGAATCACAATGTTATATCAACGAAAGACTGAATCTAGGCCATCAGAAAGAACACCAACTCCATCACCATCACCAACCCTCTCTCAGTCCGCCCTGTCCACCGCTACTTCCACCATATGCAGCTCTCAAGTCCAGCTCACCCTACCAGAGACTATGAGTAGGACAAGAAAATACTCATCCTCTCATCTGTGTACACAGGGTTTGAATGCCCACATTGCCAAACTAATCTCGTTAGAGATGATGCCCTATCGGTTGGTTGAAAGCGCAGCTTTCCGCGAACTCATGGTCTACGCAGTACCATGCTATGACCTACCCAGTCGCCACTTCTTTTCTCGCAAAGCCATCCCAGCCCTCCGCCTTCATGTAAAAGACCGCATTGTCCATGCACTTAAGCAATCAGTGAGTGGAAAGGTGCACGTCACAACTGATCCATGGTCCAGTAGGCATGGCCAGGGCCGTTACCTGTCCATCACAGCGCACTGAGTTAATTTGGCGGATGCAGGGTCCACAGGGGACAGCGGTAGTGGGACAGAGCTGCCTAGCCCACGGTATAGGAAAGAGTTGGCTGTAGGCGTTCGACCCTCCTCCTCCTCCACCAGAAGCGAAAGCTCGTCCACAGAGCGCAGTCGCACGAGCACTCCATCCGCAGCTGCCAGTGTTGCACACGAGGTGTCCCCTTATCGATCAGCTAGTGGTAAGCGTCAGCAGGCTGTGTTGAAGATGATGTGTTTGGGCGACAGACACACCGTGGAGGTACTGGCCGACAACTTTCAGCAACAAACTGAGTCATGGCTGGGCAGTCTACATCTTGAGGCAGGCAAGGTAGTTAGTAATAACGGACGGAATTTTGTGGCAGCCATAGCCCTTTCAAAACTCAGACACATACCTTGCTTGGCTCACACCTTGAACCTGGTGGTGCAATGCTTCCTCAATAATTATCCGGAGTTAACAGGCCTGCTCCATAATGTTCGAAGACTGTGCTCGCACATCCGCCGGTCGCCGGTACTCTCAAGTCGTATGCAGAAGCTGCAGCGATTGCTCCTCCTTCCCAAGCACCGCCTAATTATCGACGTTGCAATAAGGTAGAACTCCACCCTGCACATGGTTGAGCGGCTGTGCGAACAAAGGCAGGCCGTAATGCATTTGTGGGAGGATACACGGGCAGGCAGTTTGAGGGCAGACATGGAGTTGACAGGTGTGCAGTGGTCGAAGCTGAAAGACCTCTGTAAAGTCCTTCAGTGTTTTGAGGAATGCACACGGCTGGTAAGCGCAGACGACGCCATCATAAGCATGAGCATCCCACTTATGCGTCTACTCAAGCAAACTTTGACGCACATTAAGGAGCAGGCGTCTGCAGCCGAGGATGATGAGGAAGAGGAGGACAGTCAGCCATTGTCTGCTCCAGGACCTCAAATGGACGAGGAGGAGGAGGATGATGATGGGGATGATTATTTAGGGGAGGAGGATGCTTCTCATGGGGCAAGAGAAAATGTTGGCGTGGCAATGTCTGGTACAGGGTTTGTGCGTGACTGGAGGGATGTGGATTTGCCAGAAAGTGCTCCTCCACCCAGCACTCGCAGTGCATCATTGACACCGGGAACATTGGCCCACATGTCAGATTATGCCTTGCAGATCCTAAAAAGGGACCCCCGCATTGCCAAAATGATGAACGATGACGACTACTGGTTGGCCATCATCCTGGATCCACGCTATAAAGGCAAATTCCAAAACCGCATGCCACAAGAGAACCTTGACCTAATATTGGCTAACAAACAAGCAACTCTGTTAAATCGGTTGGTTGAGGCATTCCCAGCACACAGCAGCGGTGATGGTTCTCACACGAGCCGTAGGGGCCTGGGGCAACTTGGAATGGGTGTTCGTGGTGCACACATCAGAAGTGGCGTTGGAGGCAGGGGTTTCATGACCATGTTGTGGACTGAGTTTTCAAGTCCTGCTCACACGACTGGTAATACTGCATCAATTGAAAGTGACAGGAGACAGCAGTTGTCAACTATGGTTGCAAACTACTTCTCGTCCCATATCGAATTCTCCCTCACAGGTCATTCCCATTTGACTATTGGGCCGCTAAACTGGACACCTGGCCTGAATTGGCTCAATATGCCTTACAGGAGCTCGCTTGCCCAGCTGCACGTGTGCTATCGGAAAGAGTCTTAAGTGCAGCTGGATCAATCCTGACAGGAAAAAGGACCAGTCTGTCGACCAAAAATGTGGATGATCTAACCTTCATTAAAATGAACCATGCATGGGTTTCCAAGGACTTTGTCCCACCTTACCCTGATGACACATAGGTTGCCAGAAAAATGGCTTGTTTTGGTCCTCCTCTTCCTCGGACTTGACCAATTTCGACTTTAGCAACAGCTGAATGTTCCACATCAACATATGCCATTTTGCTAAACTCCTTAACTGGGCTGCCTCCCCCCCATGGCTGGAGTCACCACCTAGCGCATGCAACCATGCGAGTGCCGTTGCCCTGGACAGGTGGGTAGGCTATACTATACTGTTTTTGGAGCTATTGGAGAATTTAAAATCGATATCAGTCATGCGATGTAAAAAGTGAAGTATTGTTCATTGTACTATACCACTATTTCTCTGCCGTATCGGAGCATCATGAGTTGTGGTATGTGTTAAAGAGGCGCTCTTTGTCCCAGGGCACACGAAAACCTGGTGCCAGCCCTACCCCCAAAAAACTTTAGCGAAATAACCGCACCAGTTTTCAGTGCGTAAATAGAATTATGAAGTAAATTAAGGTTTACAAGCTTCAGTTATAAGAATTGATGTTTTTGGCATTCAAATGGGCACTGTAGGTGTGTTTACTGTCCTCCACTCCTGCCGACTTTGCTTCCCCATTGACTTGCATTGGGTTTCGTGTTTCAGTCGGACCCCCGACTTTTCCCTATAGTCAGCCGATTTCGTTCGACCCGACTTTTGAGAAAGTCGGGTTTCACGAAACCCGACTCGACCCTAAAAAAGCCAAAGTCGCTCATCTCTAGTTGCAGTGGTACATAACTGTTGCTCATAACATGCACGCATGAAACTCATGTGTTGGACTTTTCCATAGTTGCTGTTCAAGATGTTTGCATTGTTGTATCTGTTGGAGTTCTAAGAAAAATCGATATGGCAGGCTATGTTCTATTGCACTTGAGAGTACATATCAATGGAAAACTCTCAGCAAGGCTGAGTTCACATAATCAATTCTCGAAAGACAGCTCTCTCCAAACGGTGGTACAGCAGCAACTGCACCACCAGCAACTTGGCCAAGGGCCAAGAGAAAGTGTAGTTGTCACATAAGTGGATGACTGTGAACATATGACTGTTTCTTTGCCACACAATAAGGAATTAATATATTGTATTGTGTATGTTGTTTATATCCATAGGCTTCGCTATGCTGCCTTGTGGATACAGATTTTGTTTTAAAGTTTTAAATGCTTTTAATGGTTTTGTGATTTGGTGTCAATAAAGTTGTATTCTTATTTCATATTTTGGTGTGCATGACCTATATGCATTGTCTTTTTTTTCCCATTTTCTACCAATGATGATGATTATGCCACCAAGCAGGTACTACTTAAGGGTGCAGCCTAGGTGACAACTTGTGCAATGATATGATTGCTAGTTGCACTGCTTTTTTTAAATGGGCAAGTTGAGCAAGTGTTTTCACTTCATGTGCTTATTGATATTTGTAATTCCTAGTCTATATGAGCCTGGCCACCCTTTGCTTTGAGAGTCTGCAGACTGACAAAGAATCTTCTAGCAGCAACCTGTAAAATAACTCTTGCATACGAGATGCCCACATGTACGACTTACCACTTTGGCGACCAAATGATTAATGTGCTGTTGTGCCGCTACCATAAACAGCATGTATAGCATCGACTACTCTAGAGCTGACTGAAAATTAAGCAGATTTCTCCTTAGAGGATCTTCTACCCACTAGTCACATGTGCTGTGTATTGTCGAGGTCAACAACTTCTTCTGATGACATCACCACCTCATCATCCCTGTCTGGTTCCCAGTTCTTATCCATTTTAGAATCCTCATCATCCCTCATTTGGCTACTAGTTACCTATGTGCAGGAAATAGGGTGGCAACAAGGAGTTCAAACTATCTCCCCACCTAATTTCCAGCTTGATATTTTTCCTGGCTGAGAATGCTCTTACTATTGTCATTGCCAATTCCACTATGGCTCACAGAGCCAGCAACACAGTTTGGCATTTTAATTTGGTCCTTGATATGTTAAATGGCATTCCCCAGGAGCAGTGAAACGATAATTGTTTTCAGTAATTGGCCAAACAAAATGATCTTTTGGGTCAACGGACCAAAGTGAGGGCTAAGTAAAACACCACCTCCTCAGGGCTCAAGAGGCCAAATCCAGGGGGTATAATATGTCAACTCAAGTGAGACAATTTAAATCTGGGATTGTGTGCTAGTGCTAGTGCCCACCATAAAGAGACCAAGATCCTTACTTAGTGGGAAGGAACTTCTAAGGTGGTGAAAAAGGCGGGAGAGGGCAACTGTAAAGTACAGCTGTGATGAAGGAGCAGCCGCCATCTTGGATATGGGGCATAATGCTCACCTCATTTCTGAGCTTGGCCTGTCCCAGTGACGCCATTTTGGTCTGAGTTCACAAGAATTACAGGCAGCTAACTGCTCCTACCCCCCCCCAGGGCCTGTAAGCATATTGAAGAAAACAGGATTTAGTGCTCCAATGTTGAATAGCAAGGCCTTTCAGTATGATAATGAGATAAGGCCAAAACAGAACTTCAAAGCTTGAGTAGGAGCCATGCCAGCATGGGGCAGGAAGGTGCCTGGGAGCTTCAATTAGAATATACCTGTGAGCTGGACACAGAAATACACATCCATTGTCTCTCCCAGCCGCTCCGACTCCATTCTAGGATCATGGATTATGAGCACACCTTTCGAGTTATAGACTCATAAAAAATATCTGTGACCCTGAGGAAATCGCGCATCTGGCAGTGCAGCTCCTGAGTTTGTGAGGGCTCTGGGACCTGAGATATAGAGATTGGTCCTCCACATCGACCCAATGGGGCCATGTTTGCTCTCCACATGACAGGCAAAACAAACCGCATTCACTGGTACCTCTCGTGTCCTGATCCGATCATCCTGGAGGAAGTTACCCCCTTTCTTAGATATTGGAAATAAGTTCTGCAGGGAGCTAAAGGGTGGAGATTATTATCCCACCCTCTGACAAAGGGAGGAGGAACCCAGCATGCTTAAGAACTGGGAGCACATGGCAGACAGTCTCCCTCACACAGAAGAACCAGATGATGATCTAAGAAGGAACTGGGGACAGACCTGCCAAGGGAGCAACTAAGATTCTTGTACCTGTGGACTGCAGAGCTCCCGGCATCCACATGCAACCTACAACCTGGTAAATTGACCTCCAGCTTAATATCTAAGTCTTGTACCATTATTGTTATATTTCACTCTGACTGCAAATCCACTGTAATGCCGTTGTATAGCTTACTGTATATTTCTGTAATTATCTAGTGCGCCCTTAAGGCAATTAAACCATAAAATTAATCTTGGGCTGATGCTTTTACTCTGATTACGGATCTTAGAATACCCAGCGGGTAACAGGACATCCTCCCTGGTGGCCATTTGCTCTAGGTGCAGTTCCCTTACTGACCTGAGAGACAAAGTGGGCGCCGGAGAGCTGTGCCTGTGTAGGTACGTCACATTGGTGACGTGGGAGGAACCGGTCTTTCCTCCACATTGGTGGCAGCGGTGGGATCAGAGTAATAGTGTGCGTGGGACCGCTACTCCCAGACACTAAAGACTACCAGCGGTAACTTTCACTGCTGGGGTCTTAAGGTCAGCCCTGCACTAGACGGTCAGAGTGTAAATATAATAAGTTGTGTGCGAGGTCAGGGTTGCAGCTGTGTCAGTAACCAGAGGTTCCCAAGATGGCGGAAGGCACCAGGAACCAGGACTAAGACAAACGGGGAGGCCAATGCTATGGTCTATGAGGAGTTGGTGGAGGACAATACCAATGAAGGCGAGGGGGAGCTCAGCCAGGGCTCCGCAAGGAGCCAGACCCCCGTGCTCAGTCCCGCAGTGGACTGTCCACCACCTGCCCACCCCAGCCTGTCCAGATCGGAGGCCCTTTTCCAAGCGGCTATGGCACAGCTCGAGGCTGGTAACGACGCCGCCCATGACAGACTCCTGTTGGCGGCAGAGAAAGCAGCGGAGCGTGAGCTTGCAGAACGTGTGCTGCAGGCTGCAGAACGCCATGAAGCTGCGGAGAGCCGGCACCAACTGGAGATGGCTCAGCACGGGCTCCCGCTGGACGCTCCAGCCCCACTGGGGACCAAGGCTTTCAAGGTCTGGGTGGAGGACTTCCCCCTGCTTGAAAAGGATGGAGACCTGGATTCCTTTCTGCTGGCCTTTGAGAGAACCTGCCTCCAACACCATCTGGCCCTGGATCAGTGGGCAAGGTATCTGACCCCCCGTTTGAGGGGTAAGTCCCTGGAAGTTTTGGGGGACTTACCTGCCGGGGAGGAGCAGGACTACAACAGCATCAAGCGGGCCCTGATCCAGCACTACAACCTCACCCCGGAGTCTACCACAGGACGTTCCGGAGCCTGCAGCGGGGCTCAAAGGACACCTGGACCGACCACATGCGGGCACTGCTGAGAGCTGCAGAGCACTGGACCTCGGGTCTAGAGCTCACCACCCACCAGGAGGTCCAGGAACTGTTCGTCATGGAGCAGTTCTTGTGGAACTGCCCAGAGGACCTCCAGCAGTTCCTCCATGACCGGAAACCAAAGGGGGCTTCTGCTACAGCCGCCCTGGCAGACGAGTATGCCAACAACAGGGCGTCTGAGCCAAAGAAGCCTGCCAGCAGCACCTGGAGAGGGGGTAAGCCCAACCCTGCCCCGGTCCCCCCAGCCCCCAGAGTGCAAGGGGTGTACCCCCTGCTGCCCTCTCCAGGCCAGGAGCAGAACCCAGGCGTTGTCATCATTGCAACCAGCCGAGACACTTTAAGGCTGCGTGTCCCCAGCACCAGAAGGCCCCATCCCTGTCCCAGAAACCATCCACTGTTTTGTGTGTGGGAGGGGATGGTGGGAGGTCCCTGGACAATTACCAACCCGTCACCATTGGCCGCTCAGCCGTCATGGGACTGCGGGACACAGGCGCTGAACGAACCCTGGTACGTCCTGAGGTGGTGTCCCCTCAAGACTTGGTGCCTGGGAAAACACTTTCCATCTCCGGAATTGGAGGCGTTGAACCGGCACTGCCCGTTGCCAAGGTGTTTTGGACTGGGGTGCTGAGAAGGGAATGCGGGAGGTGGGAGTAACGCCAAATATTCCTGCCAATGTGTTGCTTGGGACCGATTTGGGGCAGATAGTGTCTCAGTATGTGGCCACTGAACCCCCATGTCCGGCTCCCCAAGAATGTCATGACTCTACTGTGAATGCTAATGTTAATGTGTTGAATGTGCCTCCAACAGTGGAGGGAGTGAAAGCCATGCACTGTCACTACACACAGGGCCCACAGTGAGTACAGGTGAGGAGACTGCAGGGGAGAGCTCAGAGGTGGAGGGAGGGGCTGCTATGGGCAGTGTAGGGCCCCTAAGTGAATCCAGCCTGCTGAGTCTAGGGCCTCTGCAGAAAGAGGTACAGGCCATGGGGGGAGGGGGCGTCCCAGGAGAGGAGCCACCAGGTAAGACCCCAGGATGTCAGGAGGCCAGGGAAGTCTGCTGACCCGGCGACTTGGTCAGGGGCCGAGGGGGAAGCAGGCGCTACCTGTGGTCTCAGCGGTCGTGGCCGCTGTTACCAGGAGTAGGAGCGCCGGAGCCCAAGGAGCCTCGCGGAGGTCCGACGGTTTCCCCCTCTCCGACCAAGTGGCTGCTGAGTCAGACAGCAGCCAGGAGACAGAGGATGTGGCAGTTTCGTCAATTCTTGCCACATCGAGTCAGGGATTTCAGGCAGTGTTGGAAGCTGACACTAGCTTGAAAGCTCTCAAGGAGCAGGCGGCACAGCCTCCCCCAGAGTCCGACCGCGAGCGAGTGGTCAGGGACAAGGGACGGCTGTATCGGGTAATGGTCCAGCAGGGTTCACCGGAGGCGTAGCCCAGGGACCGACAGTTAGTGGTACCCTATCCGTTCAGGGCGGAATTGTTGCCGATCGCACACGAGACTCCAATGGCCGGACACCTAGGGATCACTAAAACCAGGGCCAGGCTAGCTCAGCATTTCTACTGGCCGGGAATGAGGACCGAGGTGATTGCCTACTGCCGTTCGTGTGACACCTGTCAGAGAGTGGGGAAGGCGGGACGGCGCCCCAAAGCCTGACTGGTAACTCTGCACATCATCGAAGAGCCTTTCTCGAGGGTGGCTGTGGATCTCATTGGACCTCTGTCCACTCCCAGCTGCTCCGGGAAGTGCTTCATATTAACGATAGTGGACTATGCCACCCGGTACCCGGAGGTGGTAGCTTTGTCGTCCATTCGGGCCGACAAAGTGGCCACTGCCTTACTGGAGATTTTCTCCAGAGTGAGGTTTCCCAATGAAATGCTCACCGACCGAGGGACCCAGTTCATGTCGCAGCTGATGGAGTCTCTCTGTAAGCAGATACAGGTGCAACATCTGGTAGACAGCCCGTACCACCCACAGACCAATGGCCTGTGTGAGCGGTTCAATGGCACCTTAAAGCAGATGCTGAAGATGTTGGTCAACTCCCACGGGAGAGACTGGGAGCGGTATCTCCCACACCTGCTGTTTGCCTACCGGGAGGTCTCACAGGCCTCAACAGGGTTCTCCCTTTTTGAGCTCCTGTACGGGTGACATGTACGGGGGCCCCTTGCTCTGGTGAAGGAAGCATGGAAAGGGGATTTGGCCACCCCTGGAGTGTCGGTCATTGAGTATGTCATGCGCTTCTGGGACAGAATGATGGCCTTGGCACGGCTGGTGCATGACAATATGACAATATGACAATATGGCCCAAGCCCAGGCTGACCAGAAGCGGTGGTATGACCAGAATGCTTGTGAGCAAACCTACCAGGTGGGTCAAAAGGTGTGGGTACTGGTCCCCATACCTCAAAACAAGCTTCAGGCGGCCTGGGAGGGTCCATACCTCATGCACCAGCGGCTCAACGCTGTCACCTATCTGGTAACCCTGGACCACACCCATGGAAGGAGGAAGGCCTTCCACGTGAACATGATGAAGGCCCATCATGAGCGAGAGGCTTGTGCCCACCCAGTGTGCAACCTTCCCGAGGAAGGAGAGGCAGAAACCCTCCTGGATCTGCTCGCCCAAGCCAAGGCGGGTGGATCCATCGAGGATGTGGGGGTTGGCCACCAGCTCTCAGAGGACCCAGGTTCCCAGCTGGGGGTCACCATACACCTCTTTCGGGAGCTGTTCAGCAGCCTGCCCAGAAGGACTGAGACAGCCATCCATGACATGGACACCGGCAATCCCCCCCCGATCCGGCGTTCAGCATATCGGGTCTCTCTTGAGGTGCAGCAGCACATGCGCCAAGAGATAGATGAGATGCTGAAGCTGGGGGTGATCCAAGCGTCCAACAGTGCGTGGGCTTCGCCTGTACTCCTCGTCCCGAACTATGCGGTTCTGTGTGGACTACCGGGGGCTCAACGCTGTGATGGTCACCGATGCATACCCAATGCCGCGCATCGAAGACCTGCTCGATCAGTTGGCCGGGGCCAAGTACCTTGATCATCACGGATCTGAGCAGGGGGTATTGGCAGATTCTCCTGACCCCTGGGGCACGGGAACACTCTGCCTTTATCACCCCATTCAGACTGTACGAGTCCACGATGATGCCATTCGGCATGAAGAATGCCCCTGCCATTTTTCAGAGGATGGTCAACACTCTGCTCGAGGGACTGGAAGGGTATGCAACCGCGTACCTGGATGACATTGCCTTCTTGAGTCCCACCTGGGAGGATCACCTAGAGCACCTGGCGCAGGTGCTTGGGCAGATCCATTGAGCAGGCTTGACCATTAAGCTGGAAAAATGCCAGCTGGGTATGAGTGAGGTCCACTACCTAGGACACCGGGTAGGTGGGGGAGCTCTGAAGCCAAAGCCTGGGAAGGTGGATGCCATCGCATCCTGGCCCACCCCCAGGACCAAGAAGCAGGTGATGTCCTTCTTGGGGACTGCCGAGTACTATAGGAAGTTTGTTCCACACTATAGTGCCCTGGCCAAGCCCCTGACGGACCTCACCAAGAAGAAGCTGCCCGTTGCAGTCGACTGGACAGTCGCCTGTGAGACAGCTTTCCAGGCGCTCAAGACCACCCTTTCTAGCTCTCCTGTACTACAGGGAGCTGACTTCACATGGCCTTTCGTAGTGCACACCGATGCCAGCGACTTCAGCCTCGGTGCTGTGCTCAGCCAGGTCGATACTACGGGCCATGAAAACCCCGTTCAGTACCTGAACCGGAAGCTCCTGCCGGGAGGGAAGTGGCCTATTCCACGATGGAGAAGGAATGTCTGGCAATTGTGTGGGCCCTGCAGTGTCTGCAGCCATAATTGTACGGATGCCAATTCACCATGGAAACAGACCACAACCCCCTCAGCTGGTTACACACGGTCTCTGGGACAAATGGGAGGTTGCTATGCTAGAGTCTCGCTCTCCAGCAGTATCACTTCACCATTCGCCAAAAAAGAGGCAGGGACCATGGTAACACTGATGGGTTGTCCCGGCAATGAGAGGGTGCGGAAGGGCGCTTGGGGGAACACAGGAATGTGATACCCTCTAGCGCCCTCGAAAGCAGGGAGGTGTGATGAAGGAGCAGCCGCCATCTTGGATATGGGACATAATGCATGCCTCATGTCTGAGCTTGGCCTGTCCCAGTGACGCCATTTTGGTCTGAGTTCACAAGAATTACAGGCAGCTAACTGGTCCTACCTCCCCCCAGGGCCTGTAAGCATAATGAAGAAAACAGGATTTAGTTCTCCAATGTTGAATAGCAAAGCCTTTCAGTATGATAATGAGATAAGGCCAAAACAGAACTTCAAAGCTTGAGTAGGAGCCACGCCAGCATGGGGCAGGAAGGTGCCTGGGGGCTTCAATTAGAATATACCTGTGAGCTGGACACAGAAATACACATCCATTGTCTCTCCCAGCCACTCCGACTCCATTCCAGGATCATGGATTATGAGCACACCTTTCGAGTTATAGACTCATAAAAAATATCTGTGTGACCCTGAGGAAATCGCGCATCTGGCAGTGCGACTCCTGAGTCGGTGAGGGCTCTGGGACCTGAGATATAGAGATTGGCCCTCCACAGCGACCCAATGGGGCCATGTTTGCTCTCCACATGACAGGCAATACAAACCACATTCACTGGTAACTCTCGTATCCTGATCCGATCATCCTGGAGGAAGTTACCCCCTTTCTTAGATATTGGGAATAAGTTCTGCAGGGAGCTAAAGGGTGGAGATTATTAGCCCACCCTCTGACAAAGGGGGGAGGAACCCAGCATGCTTAAGAACTGGGAGCACATGGCAGACAGTCTCCCTCACACAGAAGAACCAGATGATAATCTAAGAAGGAACTGGGGACAGACCTGCCAAGGGAGCAACTAAGATTCTTGTACCTGTGGACTGCAGAGCTCCCGGCATCCACATGCAACCTATAACCTGGTAAATTGACCTCCAGCTTAATATCTAAGCCTTGTACCATTATTGTTATATTTCACTCTGACTGCAAATCCACTGTAATGACGTTGTATAGCTTACTGTATATTTCTGTAATTATCTAGTGCGCCCTTAAGGCAATTAAACCATAAAATTAATCTTGGGCTGATGCTTTTACTCTGATTACGGATCTTAGAATACCCAGCGGGTAACAGGACATCCTCCCTGGTGGCCATTTGCTCTAGGTGCAGTTCCCTTACCTACCTGAGAGACAAAGGGGGTGCCGGAGAGCTGTGCCTGTGTAGTTAAGTCACATTGGTGACGTGGGAGGAACCGGTCTTTGCTCCACGACATCTAACAGGGTTAAGGATGACCTTCCCCATATATTATGGTAACCTACTAAAAAAAGGTTAAGGCTAGGGACCTGTTAGAAACCCCTTGCTTGTTGGCTCAGTCAGAAATCAACATTGCGGATGTCAAAGTGGCAGATACTTTGCCACCTTCTAAAAATCAGCACAGTGAAAAATTGGTTCACCAAAATATCGGCAGGTTCTTGGAGTTACTAGGTCATCCTTGTGTCATCAACATGAGCCTCCCGCTCAGGTCATCTTAAAGCCCTGTAGGCACTGTGGGATGACACATGGTGCCTAGCCCCCAACTTTGGGCAGGAGAGAGTATACATGAAAGCAAGTTAGGACAGATAAGGTGCACCTGTATAGGCAATCAACTGGAGGAAGCTGAGCAGATTAGGTTGTGTTGGAGCGGGAGAGAGACAAGCTAGAATCTCTGAGAGGAGACTGCACAGGTCATGTGTACCAAGCTACAAGTATCACTGGTTGCTATGGACAATAGTCATTTTGTGTGACCAAACTGTGACTTGTTCAGCCATGTCTGAATCACCAGTGAATGTGAGTCCACTGAGCCAAAAGCAGGACTTGAATTGCTGTCTGGGTTAGACCCTGGTATTGCGTCGCCTTCATTGGAAAAAGTCTGTGATTTTTGTTATGACATATGTAGAGGGAAAAGGCTGTTTTCATTTAACCCCCTTCCTACATTAGACGCACTATTCTGTCCATGTGACCTGAGATCTAAGTCCCAAGGACAGAATAGTACGTCTAGCGCGATCAGCAGCGCTCATGGGGGGAGCGCCGCTGATCGTAGCCGGGTGTCAGCTGATTATCACAGCTGACACCCAGCACTATGTGTCAAGGGAGGTCACAGACCGCCCCGGCACGTTAAGCCCTGGCACACTGCGATCAAACATGATCGCAGTGTACCGGAGGCATAGGAGAGAAGCGCGCAGGGAGGGGGCTCCCTCCGTGCTTCCCTGAGACCCCCGGAGCAGCGCGATGTGCAGCGCTGCTCTGGGGGCCTCCTTCCCTGCAGGACCCCAGATCCAATATGGCGGCGGGGACCTTCGGGGGCCTGCAGGGAGCCGGCTTCCTCACTGCCTACAGAGCGCAGTCATGAGGAAGCCTGTGTAGTGCCTGTGTCAGATTGCTGATCTGCCACAGTGATCTGTGATGTGACAGATCAGCGATCTGTCACATGATAGTGATGTCCCCCTGGGACAATGTAATAAAGTAAAAAAAAAAAAAAAAAGTGTAAAAATAATTTATAAAAAAATCGCTAAATAAAAAAAAAATATTCCCTAATAAATTCATTTTTGAAAAAAAAGAAAAAACAATAAAAGTACACATATTTGGTATCGCCGCGCCCATAACGACCAGCCCTATAAAACTGTCCCACTAGTTAACCCCTTTATTGAACCCCTTAAAAAATAAAAATAAAACAAAGCAAAAAATAATGCTTTATCATCATACCGCCGAACAAAAAGTACTATAACGCGCGATCAAAAAGACGGATATAAATAACCATGGTACCGCTGAAAACGTTATCTTGTCCCTCAAAAAATGAGCCACCACACAGTGTCATCAGAAAAAAAATAAAAATGTTATAGCTCGCAGAATAAAGCGATGCAAAAATAATTTTTTTATATAAAATTTTTTCATTGCATAAAAGCGCCAAAACATAAAAAAAGACATAAATGAGGTATCGCTGTAACCATACTGACCCGAAGAATAAAACCGCTTTATCAATTTTACCACATGCGGAATGGTGTAAACGCACCCCCCAAAATAAATTCATGAAACGCTGGTTTTTGCTCATTCTGTGCCCCAAAAATTGGAATAGAAAGCGATTGAAAAATGTCACATGCCCGAAAATAGTACCAATTAGAAAGTCAACTCGTCCTGCAAAAAATAAGACCTCACATGACTCGGTGGGTCAAAATATGGAAAAATTATAGCTCCCAAAATGTGGTGATGCAAAAATAGAACTAGTCTTACCGGTAATTCGGTTTCTAGGAACCTTATACGACAGCAGCTATCGGAGGATGCCTCCCCGCCCTAATAGGGGACAGGAAATGCACAAGAGGTTAAATAACATTCCCCTTCCTATTACCTCCAGTGTTTTTTCTGTACAAACTAGCATGTATAGTTACCACCAAAGGTGCAGGAATCTTCTGGTAGAGCATCAGGTATGGAGGGAAATTAGTGCTGTCGTGGAAGGTTCCTAGAAACCGAATTGCCAGTAAGACTAATTCTATTTTCTCTAGTCACCTTCCACGACAGCAGTTATCGTAGAAATACCAACAACTAATTTCTTAGGGAGGGATGACAGCCTGCAGAACATGTCTGCCAAACGTTAGATCCCTGTTGAAATTTAGTCTATAGTGTCTGGTGAATGTGTGGACAGACGACCAGGTAGCGGCTCTGCATATCTGCTCCATAGATGCGTCCCCTCTTCCTGCCCACGATGTTGCCACGGAACGAGTAGAGTGGGCTTTTAACGATGTAGGAGGGGAAACGTTCTGTGACGAGTAGGCGAGACTGATCATTTGCTTGATCCAATTGGCGATTGTATTTTTTGCCGCCTTTTTCCCTCTATTTCGGCCTGAAATCTGAATGAATATGTTCTGATCGATCCTCCAACTTTCCGTCTGCTGGAGGTAGAAGAGGACTACTCTGCGGACGTCCAGGGTATGGAACCCTTCTTCTTTCGCGTTGGAGGGATTTGGACAGAAGGAAGGTAATATGATGTCCTGGTACCTACAGTATGAAAGTTCGAGACTACTTTAGGCATAAAGGAGGGATCTAATCTCAGGATGATGCTTTCTTCCATGATGGTTAAATATGGCTCCTGTATTGAAAGGGCCTGCAATTCACCTATGCGCCTTGCGGTAGTGATTGCTACCAGGAATATGGCTTTTAATGTCAAGTTTTTCAAAGTTATGGAAGCCAGAGGTTCAAACGGTACGGCCGTCAAGCTCTTGAGAACCAGGTTCAAGTCCCAGGGGGGAATCTGGCTATGGATTCTGGGACGGATCCTAGACGCTGAGGTCATGAACCGTTAATACATCGATGGCTCGCCAAGTCCTGATCGTAGAACGAACTAAGGGCTGACACTTGTACCTTTAAGGTACTGGGTGTGAGACCAAGATCTAGGCTGTCTTGGAGGAACTCTAAGATCTGTGTAATTCTTGGACGGAAGGGATCTGGAGAATTTGGGGAGCACCAAGATGAATACTTCTTCCAGACTTTCCCGTAAATGGCATCAGTCACTGGTTTCCTACTTTTTTGTAGGGTTTGGATTACCCTGTCGGATAGTCCTTTAGCTTTTAGAATTCTTGCTTCAGTAGCCAGGCCGCCAGGTTCAGCTTGTGCGGGTCTGGGTGCAGTAGAGGGTCCTGGTGAAGGAGATTGTCTGTCTGAGGCAGGAGTATTGGACCATCCTGAGCCATATTTTGCAGGGCTCCGTACCAGCTCCTTCCTGGCCACAAGGGAGCTATCAATATTGTAGTAACTCGCTCTGCCCGTACCTTCTGTAGTGTTCTTGCTATCATGGGGATTGGAGGGAAGGCGTAGGCTAGATTGAATTGCCACGGGTGGGAGAAGGCGTCTACTTTCCATGCTCCGTCGGTGGGGCTGAAGGAGAAATATGTTTCCACCTTCGCATTCTGACCGCTGGTGAATAGGTCCACCACGGGATATCCCCATATTGAGATCAGCGACAAAAATACGGACTGGTCCAGGCTCCAGTCCCCGGGATGAACGTCCTTCCTGCTGAGGAAGTCCGCTTCCACATTGTCCACTGCCCTCAGATGTACTGCTGATATGGTCAGTAGATGCTTCTCTGCCCAGGAGAAGATTCTTGCCGCCACCTGCTTTAGGTTGAAGAATTTCGTGCCTCCCTGGTGACGGATGTAGGACACCGTAATCATATTATCTGAGTAGATGCGTACATGATGGTTTTGGACAAGGGTTGCTGCCTTGAGTGCTTCTTTCTACCGCTATTAGCTCTCTTGCATTTGAGGAGCTGGATCTGATGTCTGGGCCCCATAACCCTTGGAAGTGCGATTTCTCCACTGTAGCGCCACAGCCTCTCTGACTGGCGACCGTGGTGATGATTTTTAGAGGAAGCTGATCCCAGCTGACCCCCTTTTGAAGACTCTGGTGGTTCAGCCACTACAGAAGAGAGGATTTCACATGACCGGGAAGCGGGGTTCTCCTGGTCAATAGGTTCTGGTGTTTCCTTGAACACCGAAGGACGTAGGACTGCAGAGTCCGAGTATGGTCTTGGGCCCAGGAGACCGCTTGGATACATGCTGTAAGTGATCCCAGCATGGACATCGAGTCTCTCAGGGTTGGTGCTCTTTGGTCCCTGAACCTGGAGACCCTCTGAGCCAGGTCGAGCTGCCGATCCCTGGGTAAAAAGGATGTTCGCTTTCCCGAGTCCAGGAGAATCCCTAGGAATTTTTTCCTTGTTGAGGGATGAAGGTTTGACTTCTCTAGGTTGGGGATCCAACCAAAGGATTTCAGAATCTCTAGAGATTTGTCTACGTCCTGGTTCAGGCGAGATGTGGACGGAGCTATTAGAAGATTGTCCAGATATGGGACAATGCAGATCCCCTGCTGGCGAATGAAGATCATTGCCTCCGCCATCACATTGGTAAATACCCGGGGAGCTGATGATACCCCAAATGGCAGGACGTTGAATTGGTAGTGTTTGACTTGGGACCCCTGAGATACCGCAAACGTGAGGAATCTTCTGTGGTCTGGATGGATTGGGATGTGGTAATAAGCGTCCCTTAAATCGATTGTAGCCATCACCCAATTCTGTCCTATAAGGGGGATTGCAGCCTTGACCGTCTCCATCTTGAACCCTCTGTATTTTACCACTTGGTTTAAAGGTTTCAAGTTTATAATGACCCTGTGTTTCCCTGAGGGTTTTATCACTACAAAGAGGCGAGAGTAGTGGTCTTTGCCTATTTCCCATTGTGGAACCGGGGAGATTGCTCTTGCTTGCAGCAATGTTCTTATGTCCGCCAGCAAGAAAACCTGGAGGTGCGCTTGAAGGGAGGTAATTCTCAGGCATCGAGGGGGAGGACTCTCGAATTCCAATCTCAGCCCGTCGCGAATAGTGCGAAGAACCCACTGGTTTGAGGTTATTCACTGCCATTGCTCTATGAAATTCGAGAGTCGTCCCCCGACCGGGATACCGTCATTGCTTATCCGTGGGATTTTGTTGTTGCTGGGAGGCCTGAATATTTCTGCCTTTACCTCCCTTCGGATAGCTACACCTGCCCGTTTTTTCCTTTCCTTTTGAACTCTCTCTGGGAGGGCTGGTCACGGGGAACTAAAAAATCGTGTTCTAGGTTTCCGCTGTTCTGGGAGTGCCTTCTTTTTATCTGTGGCCTTCTCCATGATGTCATCCAGGGCTGGGCCAAATACTTACTTCCCCTGGAAGGGAATCGCACAGAGTTTCAACTTTGATGTGATGTCTCCCCCCCACGATTTCACCCACAGCGTTCTTCTGGCTGAGTTGGAAAGGACTGCCGACTTTGCTGCTACCCGAATGGATTCTGCAGAGGCGTCGGCTAGTAACCCTGTTGCTTTTTGTAGTAGAGGAAGAGAATCGAGGATCTCTTCCCTGGGGGTTCCTTGAGAGAGGTGATCCTCCAGTGTACGCAGCCAGCGAAATAAGGACCTAGCTACACACCTAGAGGCTATACTACCCTTGAGCAGGGTTGTGGAGGCATCCCAGGATTTCCTAAGCAGGCTCTCCGTTTTACGATCCATGGGATCCTTGAGCTGAGACGAGTCCTCGAACGGAAGAGCCGTCCTTTTAGTTACTCTGGACACCTGCACGTCTATACTTTAGGGATCTCCCATAGGGAGCAATCCCCCTCCAAAGGAAACCTATTCCTTAGGTCTGATGGGGTAGTGAGTCTTTTCTTGGGGAAGGCCCATTCTTGTATAACCAGATTCCAGATGTTTTCATGGATGGGGAACCCCTTTTGGTCTTTGGGTCTCAGCCCCCAAAACATTTCACCCTGAACCGAGTATTCCACCTCCGTCTCCTCTAATCCCATGGTGCCTCTTACCATGCTAACTAAGTCCCCCATGTCTTCCGATGAAAAGTATCATTTTTTGCTATCGGGCCTGGGGGCGGAAGTGGAACTCTCATTTTCCCACGCATCCTCTGAGTCAGAGGCATCAATTTCGCCCGAGTCTGAGTCAGACTCCGCAGGGGGCGCTTTCCTTTTCCTAGCCGGAGGGGGTTGTGGCCTTACCTGGACGCCCTCTGACCAGGGTCTAAATAGCCGAGGTCCACAGCGTGTTCTTTGCTCCTCCTCCCCTGGTCCACAGGTGGGGGTAATTGCGATCACCCATCCTTTCGGCTACTTCCAGCTGTCAGCGGTCTCCTGGATGCTGCTCCGCCCCCTCAATCCCCCAGCCACCGACCCCCCGATGCCGCCCCGCACTCTGGGTCTGATCACGGCGGGCGGAGGGGGGGCGACAGCGTCTCCCGACGCCCACGAGACGCCGCCCGCTTCTATTGGCGGCCGCCATGATGGCTGCCTGAGCGTTCCCTCCAGGAACGCCGAAAATGAGTAACCGGAAGTACGGTGCCGCGTCACTTCCGCTGCGCGTGTGCGCCGCCGTCATGAGAAGGATGACGCTGGGGAGCTCCATGAGGACCCCGGCCGCACGACACCGCCTTGCTTTACCCCGCGGAGGGGGCACAGGAAAGGCGGGTGAGGGGTCCCGAGTCGTGCCGCAGCGGAGACGGGAGCGTCCTAACGCACGGAGGAGAGCGGAGCCCCCGACCGTCGGCCGCCCGGCTTGAGGTAAGGGACGCAGTGCCTCCGGTCACCTGCCACGGCAGCACCATCAGACCTCTCATGCCCCCAGAGGGGACAGGAAAAACACTGGAGGTAATAGGAAGTTGAGGGTTATTTAATCTCTTGTGCATCTCCTGTCCTCTATTAGGGCGGGGAGACATCCTCCGATAACTGCTGTCGTGGAAGGTGACTAGAGAAAACTATTTTTACGATAAAAAGCATCTTTTAGCGTGTGACAGCTGCCAAATATAAAAACCCGCTATAAATAGTAAATCAAACCCCCCATTATCACCTCCTTATTTAGGGAAAAATAATAAAATAAAAAAAATGTATTTATTTTCATTTTCCCATTAGGGCTAGGGTTAGGGCTAGGGTTAGAGTTAGGGGTGTGTTGGGGTTAGGGTTGGAGTTAGAATTGGGGGGTTTCCACTGTTTTGGCACATCAGGGACTTTCCAAACGCGACATGGCGTCCGATCTCAATTCCAACCAAAAAAGTCAAATGGCGCTGCTTAGCTTCCGAGCTCTGCCATGCGCCCAAATAGTGGTTTACCCCCACATATAGGGTATCAGCGTACTCAGGACAAATTGCACAATAACTTTTGGGGTCCTGTTACCCTTGGGAAAATAAAAATTGGGGGTGAAAAGATTATTTTTGTGGAAAAAAATGATTTTTTAATTGTACGGCTGTACGTTGTAAACTTCTGTGAAGCCCTTGGGGGTTCAAAGTGCTCACCACATATCTAGTTCCTTTGGGGGTCTAGATTCCAAAATGGGGTAACCTGTGGGGGGTTTCCACTGTTTAGGTACATCAGGAGATCTCCAAACTTGACATGGCATCCGATCTGAATTCCAGCCAATTTTGCAGTGAAAAAGTCCAACGGTGCTCCTTCCATTCCGAGCTCTGCCATGCGCCCAAACAGTGGTTCCCCCCACATATCAGGTAACAGCGTACTCAGGACAAATTGCACAATAACATTTCCAGTCTAATTTCTCCTGTTACCCTTGGTAAAATAAAAAAATTGAACCTGAAGTAATTTTTTTTGTGAAAAAATGAGAACTCGCTGGTCAACTTTTAACCCTTATAACTTCCTAACAAAAAAAAATTTTGGTTCCCAAATTATGCTGATGTAAAATAAACATGTGGGAAATGTTACTTATTAAGTTTTTTGAGTGACATAGCTCTTTGATTTAAGAGCATAAAAATTCAAAGTTGGAAAATTGCTAAATTTTCTAAATTTTTTCCAAATTTCCGTGTTTTTCACAAATAAATGCAAGTTATATCAATGAAATTTTACCACTAACATGAAGTACAATATGTCACGAGAAAACAATGTCAGAATCACCGGGATCAATAGAAGCATTCCAGGGTTATTACCTCATAAAGGGACAGTGGTCAGAATTGTAAAATTGGCCCGGGCATTAACATGCAAACCACCCTTGGGAGCAAAGGGGTTGAAGAGCTGTGCAAGTTTATGGAGATTAGAGATGAGCAACTTTGCCTTTTTTAGGGTCGAGTCAGGTATCATGAAACCCAACTTTCTCAAAAGTCGGGTCGAACGAAATCGGCCGACTATAAGGAAAAGTCGGAGGCCAACTGAAACACGAAACCCAATACAAGTCAATGGGGAAGCAAAGTTGGCAGGGAGTGAAGGACAGTCAACACACCTACAGTGCCCATTTCAATGCCAAAAACATAAATTTTTATTACTGAAGCTTGTCAACGTTAATTTACTTCATAATAATAGTTAGTTACGCATTGAAAACAGGGGGTTATTTGGCTAAAGTTGTGGGGGGAGGGGTAGGGCTGGCTCCAGGTTTTCGTGTGCCCTGGGCCTAAGAGTGTCACTGCACCCCTTTAACACATACCACAGCTCATGACGCTCCGATACGGCACAGAAATATAGGTATAGTACAATGACAAATACTTCACTGCTTACATGACATGACTGATCTATTTTAAATTGTACAATAGCTCAAAAAAGGACAGTATATTACTCCATACAGTATTATGGCCACCACATTGTGCGCCATACAGAATAATGAGCCCCATATATTTCTCCATACAGAATAATTGGCCACAGATAATGTTCCATACAGTATATGATGAGCTCCACATAATGCTACAGTATATGATGGTCCCCATGGACGATGCTCCAGTGTGTTATGGGCCCAAATAATGCTCCACATATAATGGGCTCCATTTCTAATGCTCTAGTGTATAATGGACCCCGTAAATGCTGCTCCAGTGACTGATGTCCCCCTTCTGGAATGCTCCAGTATATGATGGGCCTCATGGATGATGATGGATGATGCTCCAGTGTATGATGGGCCCTAATAATGCTCCATATATAATGGGCTTTAAAAGCAGTCTAACTACTCCCAGAAAATGGAGCCTTACAGGCCTTCCAGAGTTACACCATGACGCAGGCTCAACACCTCCTGCCTTAGCTGCTATTGTGTTTTTGGCACTACCAGCAGATGCACCACCACCACCATCAGTACCAGGTGGCCCCCCACACCCACGTCCACGTCCTCTTCCACCATACTTCCTAATGTTTTAGAAAATTGACCCAAAATACCAGCAGATATATGGTACTGTATCAGAAGCGTACAGCTCTATACAGTCTAGGGATAAGAGTAAATCTCTGTATATATTTCATGAGTCATACACAGACGCTCACAGGCTCAGTATGGCTTACACAATAAAATAAAAAGGTGAAAAAGGGTACAGTATCACCAGATACAAGGTATATATTGTATAGTTTAAACATTCTGAATCTCCGTATACATTTCAGGAGGCAGACACAAACGCTCTCAGGCCCAGTATGGATTACACAAGAATATGAAAAGCTGTAAATGGGTAACGTAACACAAGCGTACAGCTGTATACAGTGTTGGCCAAATTTGAAATCTCGGTATATATTTCCGAAGTCACCCTCAGACGCTCACTCAGTCTGGGTTTGACCATAATAAAAAATGTTGTAAAAAAGGTACTGGATAACAAGATAGCAAGTATATATATTATAGGGTACAATTGAAATCTCCGTATACATAGTCCCGTAGTCAGTCTCACACGCTTACTCAGTATGGATTTGACCGTAATACTAAATGTCGAACAAAAGGTACTGTATAACAAGATACAAGCTGTATCGAGTATAAGGTAAAAATTGGTATCTCCGATTCACCGTATATATAGAAGGCGTAAACCACACACGATCACTCACTATGGATGATACCGTAATACAAAATTTTGAACGAAGGTACTGTATCAGCACATACCAGGTGTATCCAGTCTAGGGGTAATTGTAAATTTCCGTCTATACTTCCGGAGTCAGACACAAACACTCACAGGCTCAGTATGTACAGTTGTGGCCAAAAGTATTGACACCCCTGCAATTTTGTCAGATAATACTCAGTTTCTTCCTGAAAATGATTGGAATCACAAATTCTTTGGTATTATTATCTTCATTTAATTTGTCTTAAATGAAAAAACACAAAAGAGAATGAAGCAAAAAGCAAAACATTGATCATTTCACACAAAACTCCAAAAATGGGCCAAACAAAAGTATTAGCACCCCCAGCCTAATACTTGGTTGCACAACCTTTAGCCAAAATAACAGCAACCAACGGCTTCTGGTAACCATCAATGAGTTTCTTACAATGCTCTGTTGGAATTTTAGAGCATTCTTCTTTGGTAAACTGCTACAGGTACCTGATATTAGAAGGGTGCCTTCTCCAAACTGCCATTTTTAGATCTCTCCACAGGTGTTCTATGGGATTCAGGTCTGGACTCATTGCTGGCCACCTTAGAAGTCTCCAGTGCTTTCTCTCAAACCATTTTCTAGTGCTTTTTGAAGTGTGTTTTGGGTCATTGTCCTGCTGGAAGACCCATGACCTCTGAGGGAGACCCAGCTTTCTCACACTGGGCCCTACATTATGCTGCAAAATTTATTGGTAGGCTTCAGACTTCATAATGCCATGCACACGGTCAAGCAGTCCAGTGCCAGAGGCAGCAAAGCAACCCCAAAACATCAGGGAACCTCCGCCATGTTTGACTGTAGGGACCATGTTTTTTTCTTTGAATGCCTCTTTTTTTCTCCTGTAAACTCTATGTTGATGCCTTTGCCCAAAAAGCTCTACTTTTGTCTCATCTGACCAGAGAACATTCTTCCAAAATGTTTTAGGCTTTTTCAGGTAAGTTTTGGCAAACTCCAGCCTGGCATTTTTATGTCTCGGCGTAAGAAGTGGGGTCTTCCTGGGTCTCCTACCATACAGTCCCTTTTCATTCAGACGCCGACGGATAGTACGGGTTGACACTGTTGTACCCTCGGACTGCAGGGCAGCTTGAACTTGTTTGGATGTTAGTCGAGGTTCTGTATCCAACATCCGTACAATCTTGTGTTGAAATCTCTTGTCCATTTTTTTTCTTTTCCGTCCACATCTAGGGAGGTTAGCCACAGTGCCATGGGCTTTAAACTTCTTGATGACACTGCGCAAGGTAGACACAGGAACATTCAGGTCTTTGGAGATGGACTTGTAGCCTTGAGATTGCTCATGCTTCCTCACAATTTGGTTTCTCAAGTCCTCAGACAGTTCTTTGGTCTTCTTTCTTTTCTCCATGCTCAATGTGGTACACACAAGGACACAGGACAGAGGTTGAGTCAGCTTTAATCCATGTCAACTGGCTGCAAGTGTGATTTAGTTATTGCTAACACCTGTGAGGTGCCACAGGTAAGTTACAGGTGCTGTTAATTACACAAATTAGAGAAGCATCACATGATTTTTCGAGCAGTGCCAATACTTTTGTTCACCCTCTTTTTTAAGTTTGGTGTGGAATTATATCCAATTTGGCTTTAGGACAATTCTTTTTGTGTTTTTTCATTTAAGACTAATTAAATGAATATAATAATAACAAAGAATTTGTGTTTGCAATTATTTTCAGGAAGAAACTGAGTATTATCTGACAAAATTGCAGGGGTGTCAATACTATTGGCCACAACTGTATTACACCAGTATTTAACAAGTAGTAAAAGGTAAAGGTAGTTGAAGCGTACAACAGTATACAGTGTTGTGGTACTTTTAAATCTTCGTATATATTTCAGTCTCAGTAAGCCAGTGTAGAATCTCCGCTACTGGAAACTACTTTACATGGATACAAGTACAGACGGAAAGTCGAGTGATAGCAGAAGTTTGGGAATTACTCATCGCGGGAAAACCTCCCGGTAGATGTTACAGAGGCGATGCAGACCCACAATTACTGTGTCTGTGGCGACAGCGAAAACGGTTATTTTTGAAGAAAGGATTGCTTTATCGCAGTAGTGTGGATCACATACCGTTACTCTTCTCCATCAAATTGTGATCACAGGGAGAGATGTAGACATGGTCCTTACTGCCTATCATGATGTGTCTGGTCATTTTGGAGTGCAAAAGACAGAAGACAGACCGTAGGTGATTCTATTGGATTGGCATGAGAGGAGACATTGAAAAATGGTGGCAGGAATGTCACACGTCTATGCTTATCACAACTGTGAAAGGTGATCATAAAGCACCACTGCATCCGCTTGTAAGTTGACATCCATTACAAATGGTAGCCAATGATCATCTGAAGGTAGAGGCGAGCAGGACAGGGCATAGCTACATCTTAACCATCATTGATCAATACACCAAATTTCTAGTGGCCATCCTGTGAAGGATTTAACTGCCCAGACTACACAGCGGTGGAGCAGGGAGAGGTAAGCATTGCAACTTGCAAGTGCTGTGGCCATGACCAAGCAGGGGGGGCAAACTCGTGGTCGACGGTACTGGCACAGGGCCCCTCATAGTACGCTGGTGTGTCTGATGGCGAGTGGGCCCCCCCACTGTCAGAGACACTGTATTGTACTATGAGGGGCACTGTACCAGTGCCGTCGGCCATCTGTGGGCCCATCCACCTGTTCAGAGCAACGGCACTTGCCCGGGTGTGCCAGGTGCTGACCCCAGCCATTGGGGGGGTGGGCAGCCCACTTAGAGAGGTTTAAAAAATGGCATATGCTGATGTGTTGGCTGGACATTCATCTGCTGCAAAGGGCGGAATTGGGCAAGTCCGAGGAAGAGGAGGACAAAAGCAAGGCAGTTTTCTGGCAACCTATGTGTCATCAGGGGAAGGTGGGACAAAATCCTTTGAAACCCATGCATGGTTCATTTTAATGAAGGTTAGATCATCAACATTTTTTTTTTTAAATACGTTTATTGAACCAAAGGCAGGATATACAGTATGCAAACGGACAGCAATGAAAATATCATGTAACACACATACATATCACAGCGCATCAATGTCAAACAACGTATGTATACCAACTGTGCATAGAATAAAACATACTGTCAATTGCCTTACATTAGTCTATGTATTTTTATTCAAATGATAAAGCCTGCCAACTTCTAAAACATTACTACTACTACAAAACAACTATTTGCAGCCTATGTCTATATGTTTAGCTCTTTATTATGCGATATCTCCGTCCTACAACGTGAGGTGAGAGGAGTTCCACCTCTCCCATATCTTCTCAAATTTGCCCGGGCACCCTCTGTTTTGGTAGAGCGTGCGTTCGTATGGTATAATTGAGTTCACCAATTCTATCCAGGTCCTAAGGGAGGGATCCGAACCCCCCATCCACCGCAGTGCCAACACTTTCCGTGCCATGAACAACGTCTCCCGTAAGAAAATCCTTGTATAATGTCCCCATGTCTCATCATCCCACACCCCAAACAGACAAACCAATGGCTGAAGGGGAACAGGAATCTGTGCCAGGGAGGTTAATAATGACGTTACCTCTTTCCAATAGTTTACTATAATCGGACATTGCCAAATCATGTGAATAAAATCTGCATCGGATGCATGGCATCTCAGACACTCCGAAGATTGGAAACGGCCCATCTTAAAAAGTCGAGTTGGAGTCAAATGATTGGTTTATGATATAAAGTTGTATCATTCTATTGTTAATTGACGGAGATACCTTAGTTGGTGACTCCAGAAGTTCCTCCCACTCCTCTCCCTGTGTATCAGGGATGAGCCTTTCCCATTTCCCCCTAACCAGGCATATGACAGATTCAGTCCCCACCGATAGCATGTGTGTGTACAGTGAGGAGATGAGACCCTGGGGACCCTATGATTTAAGAATGCCTATCAAGGGTAGAGACGAAATAGCATTATTCATACCGATATTTCTCATATGCGATTGAAAGGCTGATCTTAATTGCAAATGTTGGAAGAATTGTGACCTCGGGACATTGCACTTAACTTGCAGTTGTTCAAAAGATAATAGTGTCCCGATCATCAACATTTTGGGTAGACAGACGGGTCCTTTTTTCTGTCAGGATTGATCCAGCAGCACTGAAGACTCTTTCAGATAACACACTAGCAGCAGGGCAAGTGAGCTCCTGTAAGGCATATTGTGCCAATTCAGGCCAGGCGTCCAGTTTAGAGGCCCAATAATCAAAGGGGAATGACCTGTGAGGGAGAACATCGATATGGGAGTAGTTTGTAACTATAGTTGACAACTGCTGTCTCCTGTCACTTGTAATCAATGCAGTATTAGCAGTCGTGTGAGTGGGACTTGAGAAATCATTCCACAACATGGTCATTAAACCCCTGTCTCCAACGCCACTTCGGCTGTGTGCACCACTAACACCTCTTCCATTGTGCCCACTACGGCTCGTGGGAGAACCAGCACCGCTGCTGTGTGCTGGGAAAGCCTCAAACAAACGGTTTACCAGAGTTGCTTGTTTGTTAGCCAATATTATCTTTAGGTTCTCATGTGGCATGATGTTGTGTAATTTGCCGTTGTAGCGTGGATCGAGGATGCTGGCCAGCCAGTAGTCATCACCCCTCATCATTTTGGCAATGCGGAGATCCCTTTTTAGGATCCGCAAGGCATATTCGCACATGTGGGCCAATGTTCCAGGTGTCAATGATGCACTGCGAGTGGTGGGTGGAGGAGCACTTTCTGGCAAATACAGTGGGACACCTCGTGTGCAACACTGCCAGCTGCGGATGGAGTGCTCGTGTGACTGCGCCCTGTGGACGAGCTTTCGCTGATAGAGGAGGATCGAAAGCCTATAGCCAACTGTTTCCTATACCGTGGGCTAGGCAGCGCTGTTCCAGCGCCGCTGTCCCCAGTGGAGCCTGCATCCACCACATTAACCCAGTGCGCAGTGATGGACACGTAACAGCCCTGGCCATGCCTAATGGTCCATGCATCTGTTGTGAGGTGCACCTTTCCACTCACTGACTGTTTTAGTGCATGGACAATGCGGTCTTTCACATGCCGGTGGAGGGCAGGGATGGCTTTTCGAGAAAAGAAGCGCCGACTGGGTAGGTCATAGCGTGGGACTGTGTAGGCCATGGGGTCGCGGAAAGCTTCGCTTTCAACCAAACGGTAGGGCATCATCTCTAATGAGATTAGTTTGGCAATGTAGGCGTTCAAACAAAAGTGTACGCGGATGAGAGGATGAGTACTTTCTTGTCCTACTCAGAGTGTCTGGTAGGGTGAGCTGGACTGGAGAGCTGCATATGGGAGAAGTAGTGGTGGACCGGATGGAGTGAGAGGGGGTTGGTGATGGTATTGGTGGTGATGGCCTAGATTCAGTGTTGTGTTGCAAAACCATTGTGATTCCCTGAGTGCTTCGGCCTTGCGACAACACTTCCATATTTAGTGCTGGTGGTGTGCTTAATGGTGGCAGTGGTCTTACAGTGGGGGAAGCGATGGAGCATTGCTGGCTACCTTCAGTCGGAGCAGGTGCACATGTGCTACCTGAGGTTTTGTAGTCCGTCCACGCTTGCAAGTTCATGTTGATTAAATGTCTAAGCATGCAACTGGTATTCAAATTTCTGAGATGTTTACCTTGGCTAAAGGTCCTTCAGCACTTCTTACAGGTAACCTTTGCCTCATCAGTAGGATTTTGAACAAAGAAGTGCCACACTGCACTCTTCCTACTATGGTATACATTTTCTGGCCTTGCACGCTGTGCTAAGTTGACCATCTGGCCAAGCTGTCATGCAACTCTTTTAGTTTTTGTTCCACGTTTTTGGACAGCTACGGGCCTGGCACATATCCGCTGCTGCAATGTCAATGCCTGCTGTGGATCCTTCTCCTTATCTGAACTATTGCCAGCGCCACCCTCCTCCCCCGAAGGATGCCAATCCGGGTCAAGAACTGGGTCATCCATCACCTCCTCTTGAAAGTCATCTGCAGCTTCCTCTTTACCTTCCTCTGTGTCATCATGTAAGGTGGTATAGTATGCGGGAAGGGGCACCTGAGTTTCTTTAGGGTCAGATTCTGGCTCAATAGACTGCAAGGGCAATGTAGTGCTCTGGGTCAATGTACCAGCAGAATCAACTAGCATTGGCTATGCATCAGTGCACTCCATGTCAGATTCACCTTGGACTCGGGAATTCTGGATTTGACGGGATAACCCAGGCATGGTATGTGAAAAGAGCTCCATAGAGGAATCTGAAGTGTCGGCTGAAGTTTCGATCGGCGAAACCCGACTTTAGCTAAAGTCGGCTATTTTTTAATTTGACAGACCCGTTTCGCTCAACTCTAATGGAGATCAATAAATGTTACGCTGCTTTGGAACAAGAATATGGAACCTGAGAGCGAGAATTACAGCAGGTATAGTGGGTCGCCCTCCTAGGGCTGTGGGGTACTCGGTACCGGGCCAGTGTCAGGGGGATGTGTCACAGCAGCCGTGACCCGGTCCGTGGCCTTGGGCGCCCAAGCAATGGGGGAATGTAGTTAATGGAATCGAATAGTTCGTGACGCCACCTGTGGTGCTCGGCAAGGGAGATGTTAAGCCGACGCTGCATACAGATCCGCTCGGACTGATGGTAGGGTGCAGCAAGGATGTAAAACTCCCCACAGGTGAAGCTATAGTCCCAGGGCAGTGTAGATGTGGTTGGCACAGGGATGTAGCAGTGCCGGGAAGGTAGGAAGCAGACAAGACACAGCGGGGTGCAATTTCTGTACCTTTACTTGATAACTGCAGTCCAGGGTCCTGATTACAGATGGTAACGGAGCAGGCTAGCCTGGAAGCAACTCAGGGATTCTCTCTCAGCAGACGGGCTGTGCAGTCTCCTTCCTAACGCTTGTTTGAATGAAGCACTCCAGTACTAAGTTACTCTGAAGTTCCTCCTGTCAGATGTTCCCAAGAACCGTACTTGCGCGGCAGACAGCTGTAGCCTCTCTCGGGGACTCCTATTTCTCTGAGTCCTGGCTCTCGATCCAAGCTACTGTTGTGCCTCAAGCCTTAGATGGGAATAGGGCTTTTACAGCCTCCTACTCCTCTGGTATCTGCTGTAGGACTGTTAGTATCCGTACAGCCGTTTAGACCAGGCTCCAGTTCATGCGCTCTCAAGCTGAGGGAGCTCTCCTTCCTAGCTCAACCTCCAGCTTCTCTCTCCACGTCTGCACACTTCACCCTCTGCAGACTAACTGACCTCTCCTTCCTCTTGGCCCTCAGAGAGCACTCCTCCCCTTAATCCTGGTTCAGAGTTCCCCCTGCTGGCCTGAAGTGGAACTGTGTTGCATGTATGGATTGACTGAGAGAGAGACCCATCATTGCCTCCAAACCTGGCATTACCCTCCCCTGGAGGAAGGCAAAGCCTCTGTGGTGACCATACTCCTGGGGGCGCCACATTCCCCCCTAGTGCAAGTCAGCACTCCTGTGCTGAACAAAAAAAATGAACACATGAAAGCAGTTACAATATTAATTGTACAAGACTTAAAAATGAAAAAGTTACAAAAACCAAGTGCTTCAAAAATGGTCCTATGATGGCAAGTCCAAGCATCAGTATCCATAGTCCATTCCTGGGCAAATGGTGGAATATTTACAAGGAAAGTTTTTGACCACACACAAGTCCTGTGGTTCATTGTCCATAAAACAAAACTGGAAAGTACAAGGAAACTCTTACAGGTTACCTGTAGGCACAAAACTTGGAAAACTGTTACATATTTACATACACAATTTCAACATTTACATTTATTTTGCTATATACAATATCTAATGGGTGGTACCCCTTGTGTAACGCGGGTAGATCTGCATAAGAATGGTGTAGTGGGTAATGTACTGGATTCACTACTGGGGGTTCTATGTAACACAGGGATACTAGATTGTCCGTGAACTCTTAGACTCACCAGGGGCACAACAGGTTCATCACTGGCAGGGCGAGGGTTCTCTGGCTCCACTGCTGGTGTGGCATCTGCTACCCAATTTTCCTGATTCTCTTGAGTCACATCTTCCTGTGCTACCAATTGGGGAAACAGCAACACTGGCACCACTATAGCATCGTTCACTTTAGTCCAATTCGCAGGGAATTCTCCAAGCACTGTGCTGACCTTCACTTCTTCCACTATGGGTTGGATGTTATCTGGTTCTTCTTTCCTTTCTTTTAACTGGTCAGGGCATAACTTCAAATGATCTCTCGATACCGCTGCTGAGGTCTCTACTCCATCTTTACTAACAAGGCACACCTTAGTATTATCAAAGTTCGAGGACAGAATGGTATAAGGTTCAGCTTCCCATTGATCATCCAATTTGAGCAATCTTCTCTTTCTTTTCAAGACTTGCTCCCCCGGCGACAAAGGAACGGCAGGTGCATTTTGATTGTAAAGCTTCTCCTGCTTTTGTCTTGCCTGGGCCTAACTTTTCTCCACACATTCTTGAACTCTTCTGTACTGTTGCTGCCTCTCCGTGTCCCAATCAGCATCTGGGGACGCTACTTCAGGTGTCAGGACTCCCATGTCTAAGTCAATAGGCAGTTTACCAGGTCTTGCTCTCATTAAGTAGGCTGAGGTACAGTTGGTGGAGTTCACTGGGATATGGTTGTAGAGATCCACCAGATATGGCAACTTCTCTGGCCACAGATTCCTCTCCTCCAAGGGCAAAGTCTTCAGGAGATCCATCACTACCTGGTTCATCTTCTCGCACATGCCATTGGTCTGTGGGCGATACGGCGTTGTCCGGAACTTCTTACAACCATACAGGTTACAGAATTTTTGGAACACTTCTGCCTCGAAAGCTGGACCTTGATCCGTAAGCAATCTCTCCGGGTACCCATGTGGTCTACAGAAGTGCTGCTGGAACGCTTTGGCTGCTGTCCTGGCAGTTTGATCTTTGACAGGCACAACTACCAGGAATCTTGAGTAGTGGTCCACAATGGTAAGAGCATAGATGTAGCCTGACCGGCTTGGAACCAGCTTCACATGGTCCAGGGTTACCAATTCAAGGGGCTGTTTGGTGATAATTGGCTGTAGGGGAGCTCTCTGGCTGTCCCGATCCTTTCTGTGCAGGTTACATTGTCCACATTCCCGGCACCACCTCTCAATGGCTTTCCTCATACCAGCCCAGTAGAACCTCACTCGGAGCAATACTTCGAACTTCTTCCATCCGAAGTGTCCAGCTCCATTGTGGTATGCTTCCAGGACCATTGATGCCTCTTTCTTTGGGACTATCACCTGCCAAACCAGCTCATGAGTGCGGGCATTGTTACTCCTCCGACACAGCTTCCCTTCATAAATGAACAGCCAGCCTCTCTCCTTCCACAACTGCTGAGTTTCTTCAGGAGCATCCGACTCTGGACATGAGTCAGCTCGGGTCAGCAGCTCCTTCACCAGGCGGACTGCAGGGTCACTATCTTGCGATTCTGCCCAATCATGATGGGGCAATGGATTCAGGGTGACCTCCTTCAAGCCAGACCGTCTGTTTCTCACTCCTTGCGCACGTTGGGCCGCAAGTGACCGGTGGAAGGGAGGTAGCTCTATCTCTTCAAGAGCCTCAGGGTCTTTCCCTGCATCTAGTAGGTTAGGCATTCTGGACAGTGCATCAGCATTGGCATTCTTGTACCCTGCCCGGTACTTGATGGTAAACTCATAATTCGATAGCCGAGCCAACCATCGCTGTTCCAGTGCACCTAGTTTTGCAGTGTCCAAATGCGTTAATGTATTGTTGCCCGTGAAGATGGTGAACTTGGCAGACACTAGGTAATGTTTGAACCTTTCGGTGAGAGCCCAGACTATGGCAAGGAACTCCAGCTTGAAAGAACTGTAGTTATCAGGGTTCCTTTCAGTGGGGCGCAGCTTCCTGCTGGCGTAGGAGATCACTCTTTCATTCCCATTCTGTACCTGCGACAGTACTGCTCCTAGTCCCACATTGCTGGCATCTGTGTACAGCACAAAGGGTTTGTCATAATCTGGGTAGGCCAGAACTTCGTCTCCTGTGAGAGCCATCTTCAATCTGGTGAAGGACCTTTCCAACTCTTCAGTCCATTCAAAGGTGGAATTTTTCTGTTTGGTCTTCTTGGACTGCCCCACCAGGAGATTTTGCATAGGGGTGGCTATTTCAGTAAAGCCCTTGGTGAATCTTCATTAGTAGCCTACCAGTCCAAGGAATTGGTATACTTCATGAAGGTTGCTGGGCTTCGGCCAGTCCCGGATGACTGTGACCTTGTCAGGATCTGGTGCCACACCTTCTGCACTGACCACATGACCGAGGTACTGCACCTTGGGCTTCAGGAGGTGACACTTGGAGGGCTTCACCTTCAGGCCAAAATTGGACAAAGCTTCAAACACTTCAGCCAGGTGCTCCAGATGATCTTCATAGGTTTTGGAGAAAACAATGACATCTTTCAGGTACAACAGGACCGTCTCAAAGTTCATGTGTCCCAGGTAGCACTCCATCAGCCGTTGAAATGTTCCTGGAGCAGTGCAGAGCCCAAACGGCATATAATTGAACTCACACAGACCCATTGGAGTAGTAAATGCTGTTTTCTCCTGTTAGGAGTGGCGGAAGGCACTAAATAAAAATATAATTAAAGTGCCTTCGCCACTCGGGGTTCACCGTGCGGAAGCTGGAAAAACTGCAGCTAAATGAAGGCAGAGCAATCTGGCGGCAGTGTGCAAAGGGTTAAACTGCACCCAATTGCACTAAGCAAGCTCTGTTACAATCACAGAGTCTGCCAGCAAAAAGCAAACACAGAAACGCTGAGTCTGTTTAAGGTCACAGACCCTCAGCGATGCACACACGGTATTTATGGTCACAGGAGTAGCCTTAGACTGCAGGACAACTCCGTCTAGACCTACCGTAGAGACACGTGTGCATGGCGTTGCAACTGCGAACGCCCGGCAGAACTGCAAACGCAGTGCGGCGATAATTGCGCCGCTGGCAAAACGCCGCTATCACGCTAGCGCAATGCAGACGCTAAGCTGCTGAGCTAGATGGAGCAAATGCGCGCTGGCGCTAGCGCTGCTACTGGCAAAACTCAAACACTCACACAGACGTAATATCAGAGGAATGGGGGTTTCAAATGAGTCATTCACCAGTCCAAGCATCCATCAACAAACATACAGCAGCAAGTATGAATATACTAGTGCATGGCGGAACAGCCATGCGTGCTTTTTATAGCAAATGGGACCTTCCGGAAATCTCCAAGGCTCCAGGAAGAGCCAATGGGATTCGACACAGGACCTGAGCACCTGACTCCCGAAGTCCAATGGGAGTTCGTCCCATGAGCATGCTGAGAAGAGGGAACAAAGGACTTAGCCTCTGGAGAGAGTTGCCGCAGGTCAATCTCCTCTGCAATCTCCTTTGCAGCAGGAAAGGTGCAAGAGACTGCAGCATGTGAGGATCTAGATTTCAGCAAGGGAGAGGCAGAAATCTGACTCCTAACATCTCCTTGTCTACCTCTGCCACGGGAAACTGCCAATACCCATTGGTGAGATTCAAGGTGGAAAAGTATTTAGCAGTTTTACATGCAGCTAATGATTCCTCAATTCTGGGTAATGGGTAGGCATCTGTATGTGTAATGCTGTTAATTTTCCTGTAATCAACACACATTCTCATGGTACCATCCTTTTTCTTTACAAAAACTATTGGAGCTGCCCAGGGGCTACAACTGTCTCTGATGACCCCTGCCTCCTTCATCTCCCTCAACTTACTCTTAGCACACTGGTATTGTGTTGGGGGTATAGGTCTGTACCTCTCTTTTATGGGTGGATGGTCTCCCGTGGAGATATGATGTTGAACCCTTTTTGCCTGCCCAAAATCTAGTGGGTGTTTGCTGAATACCCGCTCATACTCTTGTCTCACTCTGTAAACCCCATTTTTCTGGTATGAAGGTGTATAGTCAGTTCCCACCTGCAGTTGCTGACACCACTCATCTGGCTGCTTCACAGAGCCATTGTCCTCCACCTGATCGGATGAGACCAAGGGTTCTGCTGCCTCTAAAGAGTTGTTACTAACGGTGAGCAGCTTAGCAACTGTAGTGAACCGAGGTATTGTGGCTTCCTCTTCCCCACAATTCAAAAGGCGTACAGGTACTCTCCCCTTTCGTAAGTCAACCACCCCTCTGGCTGTCAGGACAGTGGGCCTGCTCTCGGAGTATACTGGTTCTACCAACGCCTGGTAATCTCTCCCTCTAAGACCTATAGCTGCCTGACACCAAACCAACATTTCACATCTGGGGGGTATTGCAATGGGAAAAGCATCACTCTCTCTGACGCTGCCAATCTCTCCGCCAGAGATTTCCACCTGTTGCCTTTGCATCAGGGCTCGGATCTCCTTCTGCAGGACTCGTTGCTTTCTGGAACCAGCAGTCTCAGCCACCTGTTGCAACAATACAATAATCTCGGACAGACAGTTTTCAATTACATTTGTGCCAAGAGTCATCATGGGATTACATTCACGTCGATCAATATCAACAACTATCAGGCCCTGATATTTCAGCTCTCCCCGACCCACTTTAACAGTAATCTCTTTACATCCTATCTGCGGTAAAGACTGACCATTACTAGCAACTACTGTCAGTTCATCAGTGGGGCCAGGGGTAAGTTCTGAATCAGCCCAATACCTCTTGTACAGAATGTACGGCATAGTGGTCACCTGGGAGCCAGCGTCCAGCAAAGCATTCATGGGGATGCCGTCATTCACCACAGGAAGGATCGGTCTCCCTCCCACATACTTGGCTCTCCAGTTCTTTGGGCCTGGGGATCCTATTCCTGGGGGTTGGCCCTCTGCCCCAGGGGTTGCTCATTTAAAGGACAATATCTTGCAAGATGATCAGCTTTGTAGCAGTGGCGACAGATGGGACGTCCGTCCTGGTCATAGCGATCATTGTTCCTCCCTCGAAGTGGCGGGGCTCTCCTCCTCCGGAGCCACAGGACATCGTCTGGACTGGAAGCAAGCTGGATCTTTTCTTTGGAGGACACCTGCAGGGACTGCACGGTTTTGGTAAGTGCAGCCATTCCTTTGGTCAACTCCTGGACCTGAAGACGCAGCTCCTCAGTTGAATCTTTATCCAGAGTTTGTGCATCAGCCTCCACAGGGATGGAAGGAAAAGATGTTGCTTCCTGATGGTAGGTGATCGCTGGGCGCCTAGGGGGCGCTGGACGGCTGTCAGTGGACTCCTGCAGTACCCGAATAGCCCTGTCCTTAAAATCAGCAAAGTCCAGATCAGGGTTCTGCAGGGTTATAATACGCAACTGTCCTCTGTGGTTACTGGATAGGAGTCCTTCAATGAACTGCTCCTTTAACACTTTATCTTCCTCCTTCGCACTGTCAGGATCAACTTGCTTAACTGCTCGCAGCG
The DNA here is from genome assembly GCF_039654945.1 of Dendrobates tinctorius. Taxonomy (NCBI): domain Eukaryota; kingdom Metazoa; phylum Chordata; class Amphibia; order Anura; family Dendrobatidae; genus Dendrobates; species Dendrobates tinctorius. Next base: position 5,415,837 of record NW_027361711.1, read on the forward strand.
CCTCCTGCAGGTTGAGAGCATAATCCCTGATACTGTCCTGTGCCTACTGTTTACAGCCAAAGAACCTCATCTTGATTTCAGCTGTAGTGCTCGTGTCAAAGGTGCTTCTCAACTTGGCCAGGATCTTTGCAACAGTCTCTTTATCAGTGTCCTGCCAGGCTTTCATCTCTCTCTGTGCAGCACCTGTTAGCTGTCCAATCAGGATATTCACTTTCTGGCTTTCAGACAGAGGGTATACTTTAAACAAACCGCACAGTCTCTCTTTAAATTCACTCACGGTATGTGACTCACCCGAGTACTGGTAGCCAGGCCGCTCTCGGTATATAGGGCATAGACAGCGGCATTATGGAGACCGCTGTGGCAGGCACTCCTCCTGGCGGTGCTGAGGGGTTGACAACGGCGCCTGCAGCTGCATCGCCGTTCGGCGCAGACATCCTCTTCCCTCCCTAGTTAACGTTAGCCAGAGCTGGGGGTTATGTGAGCTCACCGGTGGCCGCTTCACAGGCCCGACGCTCCAGGCTGTAGGCCTCAGCTCCTCCTTCTCTCGCGCGCTGTCCTCTCTTCCCGCGCGGCACTTCGCTTCTTCGCGCTCTGCGGCAGGCTCCGCCCACAAAGGCCCACCTCTTTCTTCCCACGCGCGCCAAGCAGCGCGGCAATGGCGGCAATTGGCGCCAATTTCACACACAGTCTTTTTGCACAAACACAGTCTATGGCACACAGGACCCGGGGGGTACCAGGCTCTGTAATCCTGTTTGTGACGCCAAATTGGGTCGCCCTCCTAAGGCTGTGGGGTACTCGGTACCGGGCCAGTGTCAAGGGGATGTGTCACAGCAGCGGTGACCCGGTCCGTGGCCCTGGGCGCCCAAGCAATGGGGGGGATGTAGTTAATGGAATGGAATAGTTTGTGACGTCACCTGTGGTGCTCGGCAAGGGAGATGTTAAGCCGACCCTGCATGTAGATCTGCTGGGACTGATGGTAGGGTGCAGCAAGGATGTAAAAGCTCCCCACAGGTGAAGCTATAGTCACAGGGCAGTGTAGATGTGGTTGGCACAGGGATGTAGCAGTGCCGGGAAGGTAGGGAGCAGACAAGACACAGCGGGGTGCAATTTCTGTACCTTTATTTGATAACTGCAGTCCAGGGTCCTGATTACAGATGGTAACGGAGCAGGCTAGCCTGGAAGCAACTCAGGGATTCTCTCTCAGCAGACGGGCTGTGCAGTCTCCTTCCTAACGCTTGTTTGAATGAAGCACTCCAGTACTAAGTTACTCTGAAGTTCCTCCTGTCAGATGTTCCCAAGAACCGTACTTGCACGGCAGACAGCTGTAGCCTCTCTCGGGGACTCCTATCTCTCTGAGTCCTGGCTCTCGATCCAAGCTGCTGTTGTGCCTCAAGTCTTAGATGGGAATAGGGCATTTACAGCCTCCTACTCCTCTGGTATCTGCTGTAGGACTGTTAGTATCCGTACAGCCGTTTAGACCAGGCTCCAGTTCATGCGCTCTCAAGCTGAGGGAGCTCTCCTTCCTAGCTCAACCTCCAGCTTCTCTCTCCACGTCTGCACACTTCACCCTCCGCAGACTAACTGACCACTCCTTCCTCTTGGCCCTCAGAGAGCACTCCTCCCCTTAATCCTTGTTCAGAGTTCCCCCTGCTGGCTTGAAGTGGACCTGTGTTGCATGTATGGATTGACTGTGAGAGAGACCCATCATTTCCTCCAAGCCTGGCATTACCCTCCCCTGAAGGAAGGCAAAGCCACTGTGGCGACCAAACTCCTGGGGGCACCACAATAGCACCTCCCAGAAACAGTAGAATCTTTGGATTATTATTCAACGCTAACATTTCCACTCTCATTTTCAATATGCTTTAGCATTGCACTAGTAAATCACAAGAATTCCCTATGTGCAATGAACTGAGTGCTCTAACCTTCTGTAAAATTGTACAATGGAATTGTTTAGCTGGCCCACATTTTTTTATAGTGATTGTGATAGTCCTTATTGATTGGCTGTATTAGACTTTGTGATGTAATAGCTGCAAGGCATTATGGAGAAACCCGCTTGGCTGCGCCTGATGTCATGAGCCTACTTTCTGGCAACTGCATTCTACAGCAGTGTGAGAAATTGCACCATACCTTTTTTGTGTGATAATGGCGAACGGAATCACAAATTGATCAAATTCCCATAGACATGGGAATTTTAGGGGAATTCATCAGTTGAAGCAGCTTTTGAAATGTTTTTATTTCATTCTTATAGAAGTTGTACTGAGAACGATCAAGTTTCTTTATTCTTCATGTGTATTTGAAAGAGTAAAACAACAACTGTGGTAATAAAATGTTGAAAATAAATCTCATTTGCTCAATTGCTGAGGTTTATTCAACATTGCTATCTATTACATCTAGTATCCCACACTGCTGTTCTAGGCAGGGTGCTGTGAATAACTGCCAGATGAAACTGCTGAAGCCTATTATAAGCTTGTTTTCATTGTATCTCTGAAAACCTAATTTGGGTGCATGAGTCCATGACTAGGACAATTAGGGAAAGGTCATAGTGGTATTAAGGCCCTTTTACATTTAGCGATGCACCAGCGATCCGACCAGCGATCCGACCCGGTCAGGATCGCTGGTGCATCGCTAAATGATCGCTAGTGAGCTTTCATACAGAAAGATCTCACAGCGATGCAGCAGCGACGCAGCGCACGATACTTACCATTCACACACAGCGATCCTGGCGTCCTCCCGCCCGCGTCCAGCGTCGCTCGTCGTCACAGCAGGAAGTCTCAGCAGGAAGCGCCCGACGAGAAATGGAGCCGGACATTCTCGCACGATCAGCGATGGACAGCGGGGGAGCCGGTCGCTGGTAAGTATCACACATAGCGATATCGCTAGCAATATCGCTATAACGTCACAAAACCGGTGACGTTTTAGCGATATTGCTAGCGATATCGCTTAGTGTAAAACCCCCTTTAGCTATAATTGTGTCTGTTATGCTGAAGGGGAAGAGGTTTAGTTCCACAAGGCAGATCTATGCAAAGCAGCTACCTTTATGTTAAATAAAAAAAATATATATTTTTAATCTTTAAATATTGTGTGTGATTGTAAAGGTTTTCTATGACATTGAAAAGTCTATTTTCCCATGATTTCAACATTTTAAAAGTTCTTTAGTACTTTTCCACTAGTCTGTAACAACAGTAGAAAGCCGATGGGCTATGCTAATATAAAACAGATTTACTGTATTCATTTCTACAACTGCACCATGCATCTGAATGAGAGTTGTGAATTTAGGCTTTGTTCACACTGGGCATTTTGGCTGTGTTTTTATTCTAATTTTCAGCTGCGTTTTACAGTGCCAGAAAAAAGCCTATGAGATTTCAGAAATCTCATGCACACACATTGTTTTTTTTGTCACCAGTATTTCGCGCTTTGCTTGTATTTTTTGAACATAGAGCATGTCACTTCTTTCAGCATTTTATCAGCATTTTTCACACAATGACTTAAATGGGTGTTGAAAACACTGCAAAAACGTAGGTATCAATTTTTTGCAGCGTATTAGCTGCAGAAAAGTCAAAGACAGCAGGAAGTGACCTCACAATCAGCTCCGCTACAGCTAGATGTAAGGCTGCATGGTTGCATGATGCGACCATACAGCCTGTTATCCAGCACAGACACTAAGCAACGGAGACTAACCTGGACCCCATTCACTTTAATGGGGGCCTGAACATCCAGTGTTTGCCACACTGTTATGTGCATGACAGCGCGCCAAACACTACTTCTGATCGGCGGTAAAATCATCACCGCCCGTCAGACAGCCACGGTTCCCACGATGTCAAAAGACAGTGTGAGTCAGCAGCTGTGATCAGACATATAAAGTTTACCTCTGGGCACTGGTGTCAGCTGATAAAACTACTGCTCTCATCAGCCGACACCTGCTGCTGCTAATAAAAGTGAGAGCAGGAGCGGGAGTATTCATCAGCCAGCTACTGCACTGTAAGGCTGGTTTCACACTTGCGTTCAGGAGGGCTGCAGATGGTGGCCTACGTCCTCCTTACTTCTTCCTTGAGGCTCTGCCGCATGCAGACGCATCTGCATACAACGCATGTCCCTGCATACCCAATGTTAAAGATAGGTATGCAGGGAAATGCAGGACGCATACAGAAGTAGGTGGAGCATAGGCAGAGCTTCAGGGAGGAAGAAAGGAGGAAGTAAGCAGCCATCTGCAGCCCTCCTGAATGCAAGTGTGAAACTAGCCTAAATAAATAATTAAAAATAAACCTGCGGGGTTCCACTGTGTTTTTGATAACCAGCCAGGCAAAACTCACAGCTGAGTGCTGCAACCCTCAGGTGTCAGCTTCAGCAAGGCTGGTTATGAAGAATAGAGGGGTTCCCATGCTGTTTTTTTAATTGTTTAAATAAATAATTTTAAAAACCGGTGTGGGTTCCCCTCCATTTTTGACAACCAGCCTTGCTAAAGCAGACAGCTGGGGGCTTGTATTCTCAGGCTTGTAAGGGGCCATTTATATTGCCCCTCAGCCTAAAAATAGCAGCCCTCAGCTGCCCAGAAATGGTGCATCTATTAGATGTGCCAATTTTGGTGCTTTGTCCGGCTCTTCCCACTTGCACTGTAGCGGTGGCAAGTGGGGTTCATATTTGTGGGGTTGATGTCACCTTTGTATTGTCAGGTGATATCAAGCCCACAGACTACTAAAGGAAAGACGTCCTATCCATTACTAATCCTATATTTATATGGTAAATAAACACACTGCAAGTATAAAGTCTGTTATTCGAAATAAAGTAAAACACACTTTTACTTTTTTATTTAAAAATAACAAACACAGTTATAATCACCTAACACTTAATTTAACTGAATCCCTCAATCTCCTGTAATAAAACAAAAATAAAAAACAGCAATATCCCTCACCTGCCCTTTGTTCTGTCCGACGCTGTAATCCATCTCTGGGGGATAAACAATTTTCAACCTGGATGGTGCCAAGATGCGATCATCAAGGCTGAGAACCACTGGTGAATGAGCTGCTGCAAGCACAGCATCAGTGACTAGTGGTGATGTCATCGATGTTACCATACGTCATTGAGGCTGTGCTCCCAGCTGAATTGAACTGCAGTGACCTCGGTGAGATCCCCACCAGCACCATGAGAAAGTCACACGGTGCAGAGGCAAATTCAGCGCAGTTAAAATTCACTGCAGTGAAATTCTCCCAGTGAACTCCTGGGGGGATATTGTTGTTTTTTATTTTAATTCTTCTGCAGGGGACAATTGTATCCCTGGAATGGGCGATGCTGTAAGTATGGTATAATTATGATTTATTAAAGAAGTGTTTGTCATTCTTTCAATTAAAGGACTTTATTCTTGGTGTGTGTTTTTATACAATATGACTATGGGGTAGCTAATGGGGGCATCTTATAGATGCCTCTCCATTAGTAACCTCGGAGCTTGATGTCACATGACAATACAAAGGTGACATCAACCTCCAACTATTACCCCACTTGCCACCGCATCAGGGCAAATGGGAAGAGCGAGGCTAAGTGCCAGAATTGGCATATCTTATAGGTGAATCTTTTCTGGGACAGCTGAGAGCTGATGTTTTTAGCCTGGGGGGGCAATATCCATGGCCTCTACCACGCCATTTTTTTCAGAAAAATAATCTTTTAATAATTAAATACATGTACAGTAAGCTGCACACGCACGGTACTTATTATATTTGTCACTGACATCTGTATATCTATCTATTCTATGTGTATATACTGTATGTAATCTATCTATTCTATCCGGTCGGGTCGTGCTGTGATTTTACTGTAGGCGGCAGAATTGCCACATACATCCCTATCTCCTCTGTTGCTAGCATCTGAGGGAATCGCATTGCACTTGGGTGTATACAATCTGAATCCTGCAAAGAATTGCTGCATGCTGTTTTTGTTTTTATGTCCGATCGCAATCCGACTGGAGCAGGGAAAAAATGCCATAGGATTAAATTGGTAAGAGTACAATTCATTTTTTTAATCGAACTGCATTCTTCCTATTTAATCCCAAGTGGTAGCGACTCGAGCCCTCAAATGCGTTTCCCACAAACAAAAGTTCATTCAATAGATCTTGGAATAATAATAACTTCCACAGTTGGATGTGTTTAAATTAAATGTTCCTGTGCTGAGATAATCTTATAAATGTATCCCTGCTATGTACAGTATAATGGCTGTGTCTTACCATACAGGGACTTGGCTGATCATACCACATTTTCTTGCCAGGGATGGTTTAAAGTATATAGATATTACTGCATGGGATGATTAGACCATCTCCCCGTATGGTCAGACACAGCCATGTCACAGTACACAGCAGGGGCACATTAATCACAGGAACATTTAATTTAAACACATCCAATTGAGGAGGTTATTATTATTCCAAGATTAATTGATTAAAATAAAAGTTTTGTTTGCGGGAAAACCTCTTTAAGTGAACGTTCGATGTGGATTTCACCCTTTTTAATGTTTCATGCTTTTCATTTTGTCACTCCACCTATACATAACTTATGCTGCTTGAATAATCATCATGTGATCGCTCATATGCGATTTGCATACTTACAGTCACATGCCGAATATGTGTTTTTCCTAATTCTCTTAATATTCAGTGAAAAATGTACAGCCTCTGCTTCACTAAGAGAAGCAGGGAGATAAGCTAGTTGGCGCGTGACTATAAGTATGAAAGTCACATATGAATGGTCATGTGATGACTGTTGGAACCAGAAAGTAGAACTGAATCCTGACAGTGAGTATATTACTTATATTTGTTGGGATATGGCATTCTAGAGTGCTTAATTTAACAATAATGCTCCTAGCATAAATACACATGTAGTTACATTTAACTTGTAAGATTGCACAATACTTTATTGACATAACCATGTATTACGTTACATGACCAGTTATGGATTGCTACTTGTGTACAGAATCAAAACCAATGATGTGGCGCCCCCAGGAGTATGGTTGCCACAGTGGCATTGCCTTCCTCCTAGGGAGAGTGATGCCATGCCTGGAAGCAATGAAGGGTTTCTCTGGCAGTTAATCACTGCATGCAACACAGTTCCCACTCCGGGTCAGCAGAGGGAGCTCTGAACCCAGAACTGAGGGAAGGAGCTGTTTCTGGGGGCCAGGAAGGAATGAGTCAGTTAGTGTGAGGAGGGTGTCATGTGCAGACGTGGAGAAGAGCTGGGGAGACTGAGGAAAGTGGAGAGCTCAGTCCCAGTGATAGCGCATGATCTGGAGCCTGGTCTCCAAGGGTGTATGGATACTAATGGTCCTGCACCAGAAACCAGAGGAAGAGGAAGCTGTAAATGCTCTATTCCCACATAATCCTCGGAGGCACAACAGTGACGGGTGAGCCAAGAGAGATAAAAGGCTACGGCTGTCTGCCATGCGAGTGGAGTGTGGATAACATCAGAAAGGAGGAACTCCAGTGTAACTCAGTACTGGGAGTACTTCGCAGAGAGCGCTAGTAAGGAGACTGCACAACCCATCTGCCAGAGTGATTCCTGGTTTGCTTCCTGGCTAACCAGCTCCTGTGTCATCTGTACTCAGGACCCTGGACTGCATTTGCCAAGTAAAGGTAAAGAAACTGCAACCTATTGTGTCCTTGCCTTCTTGCTGCAACCTCCCCGGCACTGCTACATCTCTGTGCCTGACACTGGACCTTCCTTCCCAACACTCACCTACACTGCCCTGGGACTACAGCCCTGCCTGTGGAGGGCTATAACATCATTGCTGCACAACACCATCTGTCCCAGAGGATCTGTCTGCAGCGTCGGCTTAACATTTGCCGAACACCACAGGTGGCGTCACGAATCATCTATTCATAAACTTTATCCCATCACTTCACTCCCTTACATGGACGCCCAGGGCCACGCACTGGGTCACCGCTGCTGTGACACTTCCCAGTGAAATACCGGCCCAGTACCGAGTACCCCACTGCCCTGGCGGGCAATCCAATGACAATACATGATTACATCACCAGGACCACCAACAGGAATAGAACACCAGAACCACCATCAATGCGTGAATACATCACCAGAAACATCATCTGTACATGAATATAAAACTATGCCTGTCAGTCTGCAGCGTTTATCACATAAGTGTGTATCATGCAAGTGCCCTGCCATCTGCCACCATCGCACTCTAATCAGCATGTCAATTTATCTTTTCTCCCAACAGGTACGTAACCCAACTTTCTACACAGACTTTTCTTACCTTTGCTGCTTGCATTCACTCGGTACATAACCCAACTTTCCACACAGACGTTTCTTACCTCTGCTGCTAGCATTCACTCAGTACGTTACCCAACTTTCCACACAGACTTTTCTTACCTCTGCTGCTAGCATTCACTCGGTATGTAAGGGGCTGACATTGCTATGGACAGCAGAGACACGCTGCCCCTTTAAGAGACAGCACCCCCTTGGCTGATGCAATGGTACATTCTATTCTACCCTTCAAAAGTCTGCTTTGGTTTGCTCTTCCAGCTATGGAGAGGGGAGGGGCTGTTTTTCCAGAGAGTGTTTGGAGCTGGGAGTCTGCAGGAGACTGACGTGAGGAGAAAAACGTGCAGCTTGTAACTGACTGAACTTGTGGGTTGTGTATACACTTCAGGTGGTTTTCCTGTGATACTGTGAGGAGCCACGAAGATCTACAAGGAAGGAATTCAGAAGAGGGAGTTCACCGCTTCTAGGAACAGGCTTGGAATCTTCACACAAGGACAGGACCACATTGCACAGACCAGAGGACATCGCATCATCTTGCAGAGAACTGCAGGGGGCCCCCAGGAAGGAACTGAGACACCAACTGTACCGTGAGTTTTAACCCGTGTACACACATGTTTAGGGCTTAGGATAGGCTGCAATAGACAGAGCACGGTAGCCGTGCGGCCGAAGTAGCAGCGGCCAGTCAGGCTATAGTTAGAGTAGAAGCATACTGTACTTTATTGCATTGTTTTGTCTTTTGAAAGAATACACTGATCTGTAATAGTTGGTGCACCGTGCCATTTGTACGGCCCAGCTAGAGAATATCACTTTTGTAAATTGTTTTATGTCATTGCATACTCCTGTTTACACTTTCCTAACACTGCATTCCTTGCCAGTAAATAAATTAACCCTTTGTTGTTTGCACCTCATCTTGTGCACCGTAGCCTCTCTGCATTGTGGTGGTCCCCCGGCCATCGCTTCAAGTGGTGCAGCGAGCAGGGTGACTATCACCAAGATGCAGGCAGAAGGCGGCAACGGCGAGAATGCTAATGTTAGTGGGGATGCTCTGGACATTGGTGGAACCCCTGCAAGGACACTCCCTATGGGCACCATATTTAGTGTGCTCCCAAAATTTGATGGCAATAATATGCACCTGTCTGATTGGGTGTCCCGGCTGCAAAGCACCCTGAAGATTTATAACATCAGCACAGTTCTTGAAGTGGACATTGCTTTGACTGCCTTGGAGGGAGAGGCCCGTAAAAACATCTGTCTACAGCCGGAACTCACCTGCATTACCCTGAAGGAGCTAGTGAAATTCCTGGAAGAGATCTACGGCGAGACTGCTAGCGAGGGACACCTCCGTGCCAAATTTTTCTCTAGACTGCAGCAGGAAGAAGAAGGGATCTCTCAGTATGCGACAGCACTGCAGGAAGTGTTGGCAGAAGTGCAAAGGAAAGAGACGGATGGGCTCGGTGGCATGGGCTCAACAGACCGGATACTCCAGGAACAATTCATTCTGGGACTGCATAGCACATCCTTGAGGAGAGCACTGTCAGAACGGGTCCATGTAGATCAGACTCTTTCATTCATTTCCATCAAATCCTGGCAGAAGCAGTGGCCCGAAGCAAGGAAGACAGTTACGCCTCTGGTGTGATGTGTGTCCAGGGTGCCAATACCAGAGGAGACCCAAATCATCAGGAGGCGCTGGTCCAGGTAGTGCACGACTTGCAGCAGTCTCTTGTCAGTATGCAAGATAAATTAACCCAGATGGAGCAAAGAATGGGAGAACAGTCTGTCTCAACGCACTCATATAACCATCCTTTGGTCCGACCTTTAAGAGGTCAGTGGGTGCACGCCCCACCCCACCAGGCATCAGATGCACGAAGACAGGCTCAGGGTGCCCTCGGCGAAGAGGAGGCATCCAATGCTGGGAATGTGGAGGACAAGGGCACCTTGCCAGGGACTGCCGGAATTATGCTCAAAGCCAGCAACTGCCGCTGTTGAACTACCACCCCCCGAAGTAACGCGGCTCTCTGTGAGGGAAGCAAGAAGAGAGGCCGCTCCTTACCATAATGAACACCTGATTGCTGGGAGTCCCATCCTGCGTGCTGAATTTGAGGGCGTTCCAGTGGATTGCTTGATAGATACCGGGTCACAAGTGACAACGATGCCAGAATCATATTTCAAACAGCATTTTCAAGCCCTGGCTAAGCCAGAGAAGGAGACATTGATCCGGTTGTTTGCTGCCAATCAACAGCCGATCCCGGTCACAGGGGTCGTGTGGATGAATATTCGAATATGTGGGCAAGAAGTAGGAAAGAAAGAGATCCTGCTAGTCCCTGAGCCCATCAAAAAAGATGTGCCTGTAGTACTGGGAATGAATATCCTACAAGAACTCGATCAGATAATTGTCACAGTCCTGTTATGGTCGGCGTGCATCAACCGCTGAGCAAGGACTCACCCACACTGCAGAGGGGCCCGGGGTCAGACACGGCCAGAGAGTTCAGGCAAACAGGACCTGGAGAAGCTAAAGTCAGTGAGCAGTGAAGGACCTACGGTCATGTGACCGCAAGGGGGCGGGGCTTAGCGTCCTGCTGTCAGAGATAGGCAGAACACTAATACAGGAATTCTCAAAGTCAGACAAACCGGGTCATACACAGAGATAACAGTAAAGTACCAGGGATGAGACAGAACGGAGAGTCGGGGCCAGGCAGTGGTCAAAGCCAAACAGACATAGAAGGTACCAAGCAGAATCCAACAAGCAGAATCCAGAGAACAGACCGAGTCGTACACAGAGTATCAGATAAACAAGAACACAGCACAAACACACTCAGGGGTCACCACACAATGCCAAGGGCGAAAGTATAACTGACGGGGATAGGAGCTTCCTGAGGCTATAAGAAGCCTTTCCCAGAACCAAGAAGAGGCCTCAATCATAAGCCCCAGGTGTGCAGGTAAGCCTGCACTGGGATCACAACCTTTAACCCCAGAAATGCCAGTCATCAGCACTGGTTCCAGACATTAACCCCACATGTGCGAGTCAAACCCGCACTGAGAGCATGACAATAATGTTCACCAAATGGAGACCCAGTTATTGGAAAAAGGCTGCCACACACAAGCCTACTCAAGAAGCCCTTCAGCGATTGATCCGTGTCTTTTGTACGCAGAAGAGTGTGCCGTCTTATCAGGCCATAGGGGTCATCAGGGCCCCTGGGAAGGAGTCTGTAATCCTGCCTCCCGAGCGAGAAAGTATATTACACCTTCCAGTGAGGACTCATCGCAACCTTGACAGGCTGGAGTTGATAGTTCAGCCTGTGGTAGGCAGAGGAGCGGACCAAGAAGTCATGATAGCTCGTATGATAGCTGTGGTCCAGCGAGGACATGTCCCCATAAGAGCTTTGAACGTGGGCCCCGGGGAAGTCACCTTGCCCCAGGGGGACAGATCTGGCCCAGGTGTACCTACACAAGGGCGAAGTGGTGAGTCAGAAGGAGATGTCTTTATTGACGGTCGAAGGTGTGGGGTGGACCGTGGCAGTCGCTGCGGGGCCCAAAGAGAAGCCATCCCCAGAGTGGAATGGGCGGATCATCCTTGACCAAATAGAAGTGGATGTGAAGGCTCTTGGCCCTGAGTGTGTGCGGGCGATACAAGCTATGCTGCGGGAAAATCAGGCCGCATTCACCTATCACGCCAAAGATTTTGGCTGCACCGAAGCAATCACACATGAGAAACCGACCGGGGACGCTCGTCCAATTCGAGAACGATACCGGCAGATGCTGGATTCAGGAGTCGTGCAGAGTAGTCAGAGCCCTTGGGTGGCACCGGTGGTGCTCGTCAAGAAGAAGGATGGGACCATCAGGTTCTGTGTAGATTACAGGAAACTCAATGCCTGCACTGTGCGAGACTCATATCCATTACCCCGCATTGAGGAATCCTTGATAGCATTGAGGAAAGCTAAGTACTTCTCCACCTTGGATCTAGCAAGCGGATACTGGCAAGTGGCCGTGGCCTAGAAAGACAAGGAAAAAACTGCCTTCATCCTCCCTATGAGATTGTTCGAGTTTAACCGGATGCCCTTCGGGCTCTCCAATGCTCCGGGCATGTTTCAACAGCTGATGGAAAAGTGTTTGGGAGACTTAAACTTTGAGGCTACCCTGATCTACCTGGATGACATCATTGTGTTCTCTGCCTCGTTCGAAGACCATCTTGCCCGGCTTGTACAGGTAATCGGAAGACTGCGGGCTCATAACCTGAAGGTGAAGCCAAAGAAGTGCCACCTCTTCAAGAGAGAGATCGAGTACCTAGGCCACATACTGTCACAAGATGGAGTTCTGCCTTCACCAGAAAAAGTGGCTGCTATCCAGAAGTGGCCAGTTCCTCAAACCGTGCGGGAACTCCAGGCCTTCCTTGGACTCGCAGGGTACTACCGACAGTTTGTCAAAGATTTCGCAAAGGTGGCAGGTCCTCTGAATGAACTACTGAGGGGGACCGCTGGAGTGCCGAAGACCCAGTGCATCCCCTGGGACCAGAGGCGAGAGGAGGCCTTCCAGGCTATAAAGAATGCTCTTACTTCAGCCCTGATTTTGGCCTACGCAGATTTTGATCAACCATTCCTGTTGTACACAGATGGTAGCCTTCATGGACTCGGTGCAGTACTTTCCTAAATACAGGATGGACATGAGAGAGTCATCGGGTATGCCAGTAGGTCCCTGTGAGACAGTGAAAGAAACCCCATAATTACAGCTCTTTCCAGTTAGAGCTCCTGGCCCTCGTGTGGGCCATGACAGAGTAGTTTGCGAGCTTCCTGGCAGGGACCAAGACTCAAATTTGAACGGACAATAATCCCCTGGCCCACCTTGAGAATGCTAAATTGGGGGCCTTAGAACAACAGTGGGTGGCTCGCCTGGCCAAGTTTGACTTTACCATCCGTTATCGCTCTGCAATGGAAAATGCAAATGCCGATGGCCTGTCATGAGTGACGGTGGAAAATCCAGCGGGGGATCTTGATGAACAACTTGAAGAGGAAGAAACCCCAGACTTCCGTAAGTTCAAGACCCCAGTGGTTGCGGTCCAGTCAAGTAGGGAGGCCTGCGCACTACCCCAATCTCTGGGGAAAACCAATGAAGAGAGGGGAAATGTTCAAGATGAAGACAGAGGGCTGAGACAGATGAAATGCTAGGCAGCGCAGAAGCCAGGCAAACAAGAGAGAGCTAGTCTGGACGCTGAAATGAAGAGTGTCTTACACCAGTGGGAAAGGCTGGAGGTGCGAGAATCGGTGCTATATCGCAAGAGGCAACAGCCGAAAGATACTGAAGGTGGTAGGTGGTCATCCCAGGAGGAATGGCCCAAGAAGTGGCTAAAGATGCCCATGAATTCAGAGCCCACTTCGGGTCCACAAAGACCTACCAGTGGTTACAGTGGCACGTGTACTGCCCCCGGTTGGGGTCCGTGGTAGAAGAGGTTTGCCGGCAATGTCGGGTATGTGACCTCATTAAGAGTAGTGAACAAAGGGCACCCATCCAGACCATATATACTAAAGAACCGCTAGAAGTCTTGATGATCGACTATCTCCTTGTGGGACACTCAGCCCGGGGTCCACAGTACTGTTTGGTGATGACCGACCATTTCTCCAACTTCGTGGTAGTCACCCCGACTAGAGATCAGACTGCCGAGTCGGCGGCACGGGCCATCTGTCAAGACTTCATCAGAGTGTATGGGTGCCCAAAGCGCATCCACTCTGACCAAGGTGCATGTTTCTAAAGCAAGGTGATGGACGAACTGTATCGTTTGTTTGGCATCGAGCGGTCCCGGACCACCCCTTACCATCCTCAAGGCAACGGAGCATATGAATGCTTCAACCGAACATTAATTCAAATGCTGAGGACGATGGAAGTGGACAAGAAGGCATTCTGGCCAGATTTCCTGCCAGAGTTGGTCTGGACCTACAACAATTGGGTCCATTCCACCACGGGTTACACCCCCTATCTGCTGTTGTTTGGAAGAGCTGGACGAGAGATCATTGAATTAAAGTTGAAACAGCCAGAGGAGCTGATGGAACGAAGCGTCACTTCATGGGTGAAAGAACATCAGAAACAACTGCAAACACTTCTGCGGTTGGTGAGCCAACAGCTACAGGACAAAGAACATACGGGCCGTAAACCGATTCAAGAGATACCGCTCCAGCCCGGGGACCGAGTATTAGTCAGGGAGAAACGCCCCAAGGGTAAACTAAGCGAGAGATGGGAAGTACAGCCTTATAAAGTCATCGAGCGAGTGTATGCTGAAGGTCTGGTCTACAATGTGCACGTTGAGAATGGGTTGTCCGCCCCTAGAGTGCTCCACAGAAATATGATGCGTCCATGCCGGTCTGAGGCCCATTCAGTACCATTGCCGCCTGAAGGCACTGCCCCACTTCCTGAACCTGTCTTGCCTGTTAACAAAATCAATGATGAATGGTGGACCGGCCCTGACACCGTTGGGGGTCCTCAGGCGCACAAAGAAGGTAATCTTCTGGATGTACCACTACCGCCACGTGATGACGAATCCCGAAAAGAAACTACTACAGCTCCTGCAGCAAGTGTTCCTCTGGAAGATAGTCAAGAGCTCCGGGGATCCCAGAGGTCTACTGCAGGGGTTCCACGAGTCTGATATGTAGAACAGTGTTCTCTGTCTGTTTTACCGATTTTGTTGCCTCCTCTATAGATGCTTTGCAAGTTTCTTCATTTCACTGGAACCTTGATGCTGTGATGGCCGAGTATGACCATCTTTAAGTATGGAGGCATGTAAGGGGCTGACATTGCTATGGACAGCAGAGACACGCTGCCCATTTAAGAGACAGCACACCCTTGGCTGATGCAATGGTACATTCTATTCTACCCTTCAAAGTCTGCTTTGGTTTGCTCTTCCAGCTATGGAGAGGGGAGGGGCTGTTTTCCCAGAGAGTGTTTGGAGCTGGGAGTCTGCAGGAGACTGACGTAAGGAGAAAAACGTGCAGCTTGTAACTGACTGAACCTGTGGATTGTGTTTACCCTTCTGGGGATAACAAAGGTGGTTTTCCTGTGAGAAGCCATGAAGATCTACAAGGAAGGAATTCAGAAGAGGGAGTTTACTGTTTCTAGGAACAGGCTTGGAATCTTCACACAAGGACAGGACCATGTTGCACAGAGCTGCCAGGGAGGACATCTCATCATCTTGCATAGAACTGCAGGAGGCCCCCAGGAAGGAACTGAGACACCAACTTTACCGTGAGTGTTAACCCCTTGTGCGCACATGTTTAGGGCTTAGGATAGCCTGCAATAGACAGAGCACGGTAGCCATGCAGCCGAAGTAGCAGTGGCCAGTCAGGCTATAGCTAGAGTAGAAGCATACTGTACTTTATTGCATTGTTTTGTCTTTTGAAAGAATACACTGATCTGTAATAGTTGGTGCACTGTGCCATTTGTACGGCCCAGCTAGAGAATATCACTTTCGTAAATTGTTTTATGTCATTGCATACCCCTGTTTACACTTTCCTATCACTGTATTCCTTGCCTGTAAATAAAATTAACCCTTTGTTGTTTGCACCTCATCTTGTGTACCATAGTATCCCTGCATTTTGGTCGTCCCCAGCCATCGCTTCAGGTAACCCAACTTGCCACACAGACTTTTCTCACCTTTGCTGCTTCACTCGGTATGTTTCAACTAAGGCTACTTTCACACATCAGGTTTTCGGCGTCAGGTGCGATCCGGCGTCGTGCCAGAACGCCGGATCCGGCAAATGTTTTGTAAAACCGGATGTGACGGATCCGGTTTTCTGCCGGATCCGTCTTTTTCTTGACAGACAAAACCGGATCCGTCTCATCCAGTTCATCCGTTTTTCTATCCGTTTTTCGACGGATTACGCCGGATCCGGTTTTTAAAATTGACCCTTGTGGCTACTGAGCATGCTCAGACCAAAAAAACCGGATCCGGCCACCGGATCCGGCTTTCGCCGGATCCGGCGCATTGCGGCGCTCATAGGCTTCCATTGTGTGAAAAAGCCGGACGCGCCGGATCCGGCGTGTCCGGCTTTTTCGCCGGAGACAAAAAACGTTACAGTAGACGTTTTTTCCAGACGCCGGATCCGGACACATTGCCGGAGACAAAAAACGTTACAGTAGACGTTTTTTCCAGACGCCGGATCCAATGCATCACCCCTACTCTACAACTCTTTACCACAACATATCAGACTCTTGCCTACTATCGAAACCTTCAAAAAGAACCTGAAGACTTATCTCTTCCAACAAGCCTACAACCTGCAGTAGCCACTGATCGACCAAGCCACTGCAAGACCAGCTCTACCCTTGCCTATTGTATCCTCACCCATCCCTTGTAGATTGTGAGCCCTCGCGGGTAGGATCCTCTCTCTTCCTGTTCCAGTCGTGACTTGTATTATTTAAGATTACTTTACTCATTTTTATTATGTATACCCCTTTACACATGTAAAGCGCCATGAAATAAAGGGCGCTATCATAATAATTAATAATAATAATACCTACCATAATAACAAAAGTACATAATCAAAATTGCCAACAGTACAGAAATAAATCCTCAAAACCACCATTAGTTTACAAATGCAGCATCACATCCACCATCAATACAGAAATACATCACTAGAACCATGATCAGAATGCTATTACATCTCCAGAACCATCAACAGTGCATGAAGGTGTCACTAGAACAATCATCGGTACATGAATACATCACCAGATCCACCACAAGTACAGATATACATTACCACTAGTGTAGAGCTTTCCGATACCGCAAGTATTGGGTATCGGCCGATATTTGCCGTATCGGAATTCCGATACCGAGTACCGATACTTTTTTCATATCGGATACCGGAATCGGAAGTCCAAAATGCAATGAGCCACTGTTGTGGCTCTGATTGGCTGCCGAAATGACGTCATCATTATGCGCTGTCTGTGCGCATCATGATGCGCCGTCAGTTCGGGCCTTCGGGGTGTCTGTGCCGACTGTCCGGGGGTCTGTACCGGCCTGCCGGGGGGCTGTGCCGACTGTCCGGGGGTCTGTACCTGCCTGCCGGTGGTCTGTGCAGGCTCCGGGGGTCTGTGCCGACTGCCCGGGGGTCTGCCGGCCTGCCGGTGGTCTGTGCAGGCTCCGGGGGACTGTGCCGACTGCCCGGGGGTCTGTACCGGCCTGCCGGGGGGCTGTGCCGGCCTGCCGGTGGTCTGTGCCGACTGCCCGGGGGTCTACCGGCCTGCCGGGGGGCTGTGCCGGCCTGCTGGTGGTCTGTGCAGGCTCCGGGGGTCTGTGCAGGCATCGTCCGATGGGACTACAAGTCCCATCGGGCGATGCCTGCTACCATGACAGTGATTGACACATTAGCCAATGATGGGACAGTAGTAGTCCCATCATCCGGCTAATGTGTTGAATGTAAAAAAAAAAAAATTTACATGCTACATACATGCTACATACATACAACATGCATACTACATATATACTACATGCAACATACATACTACATATATACTACATGCTACATACATACTACATACATACTACATATATACTACGTGCATGCAACATACATACAACATATATGCTACATGCATGCAACATGCATACTACATATATACTATATATACTACATGTAACATACATACTACATATATACTACATGCTACATACATGCAATATACACACTACATGCTACATACATGCAACATACATACTACATACATGCTACATACATACTACATACATGCTACATACATACTACATACATACTACATATATACTACATGCTACATACATGCAATATACACACTACATGCTACATACATGCAACATACATACTACATACTTGCTACATACATACTACATACATGCTACATACATACTACATACATACAACATATATACTACATGCATGCAACATGCATACTACATATATACTATATATACTACATGTAACATACATACTACATATATACTACATGCTACATACATGCAATATACACACTACATGCTACATACATGCAACATACATACTACATACATGCTACATACTACATGCATACTACATGCATACTACATACTACATACATACACTGCATGCATGCAAAATACATACTACATATATACCACATGCATGCATCATGCATGCTACATATATACTGCATATATACTACATGCATGCAACATACATATATACTACATACAATTAGTGTTGAGCGATACCATCCGATACCCTAAAATATCGGATCGGATGGTATCGGCCCGATACGAAAAAAGTATCGGGTATCGCCGATTCCGATACCGGAAGTCCCATTCAAGTCTATGGGACTTCCGGTATCGGAATAAGAAAAACCCTTTTCTCTCCTTGTACAGCCTCTCGGGGGGGTGTACGGACCTTCCGGAGGTCTGTGCCGACTACCCGGGGGTCTGTGCGGACTGCCGGGGCTCTGTACCGACTGCCCGGGTGTCTGTGTGGACTGCCGGGGGGCTGTGCCGGCCTGCCGGTGGTCTGTACCGACTGTCTGGGGGTCTGAGCAGACTGCGGGGGTCTGTGCAGGATCGTCCGATGGGACTACAAGTCCCATCGGGCGATGCCTGCTACCATGACGGTGATTGACACATTAGCCAATGATGGGACAGTAGTAGTCCCATCATCCGGCTAATGTGTTGAATGTACAAAAAAAAAAAAAAATTCCCTACTACATACATGCTACATACATGCTACATACATGCAACATACATACTACATGCTACACACATGCTACATACATGCAACATACATACATACTGCATATATACCACATGCATGCAACATACATACATACTGCATATATACCACATGCATGCAACATGCATACTACATATATACCAAATATATACTACATGCATGCAACATGCATACTACATATATACCGGGGGTCTGTGCCGACTGTCCGAGGGTCTGTACCGGCCTGCCGGGGGGGCTGTGCCGGCCTGCCGGTGGTCTGTACCGACTGTCCGGGGGTCTGTGCAGGCTGCGGGGGTCTGTACCGGCCTGCCGGGGGGCTGTGCCGGCCTGCCGGTGGTCTGTACCGACTGTCCGGGGGTCTGAGCGGACTGCCGGGGGTCTGTACCGGCCTGCCAGGGGGCTGTGCCGGCCTGCCGGTGGTCTGTACCGACTGCCGGGGGCTGTGCCGGCCTGCGGGTGGTCTGTTCCGACTGCCCGGGTGTCTGTGCGAACTGCCGTGGGGCTGTGCCGGCCTGCCGGTGGTCTGTACTGACTGTCCGGGGGTCTGAGCAGACTGCGGGGGTCTGTGCAGGATCGTCCGATGGGACTACAAGTCCCATCGGGCTATGCCTGCTACCATGACGGTGATTGACACATTAGCCAATGATGGGACAGTAGTAGTCCCATCATCCGGCTAATGTGTTGAATGTACAAAAAAAAAAAAAAAAATCCCTACAACATACATGCTACATACATACTACGTGCTACATACATGCTACATACATACTACATGCTACATACATGTTACATACATGCTACATACATACCACATACAAGCTACATACATGCAACATATATACTACATACATACTACATGCTACATACATGCAACATACATACATACTGCATATATACCACATACATGCAACATACATACATACTGCATATATACCACATGCATGCAACATGCATACTACATATATACCACATATATACTACATGCATGCAACATGCATACTACATATATACCGGGGGTCTGTGCCGACTGTCCGAGGGTCTGTACCGGCCTGCCGGGGGGGCTGTGCCGGCCTGCCGGTGGTCTGTACCGACTGTCCGGGGGTCTGAGCGGACTGCCGGGGGTCTGTACCGGCCTGCCGCGGGGCTGTGCCGACTGTCCGGGGGTCTGTGCCGACTGCCCGGGGGTCTGTGCCGACTGCCCGGGGGTCTGTACCGGCCTACCGGGGAGCTGTGCTGGCCTGCCGGGGGGCTGCGCCGGCCTGCCGGGGGGCTGTGCTGACTGTCCGGGGGTCTGTGTCGACTGCCCGGGGGTCTGTTCGGACTGCCGGGGGTCTGTACCGGCCTACCGGGGGGCTGTGCTGGCCTGCCGGGGGGCTGTGCCGGCCTGCCGGGGGGCTGTGCCGGCCTGCCGGTGGTCTGTACCGACTGCCGGGGGCTGTGCCGGTCTGCGGGTGGTCTGTTCCGACTGCCCGGGTGTCTGTGCGGACTGCCGGGGGGCTGTGCCGGCCTGCCGGTGGTCTGTACCGACGGTCCGGGCGTCTGAGCAGACTGCGGGGGTCTGTGCAGGATCGTCCAATGGGACTACAAGTCCCATCGGGCGATGCCTGCTACCATGACGGTGATTGACACATTAGCCAATGATGGGACAGTAGTAGTCCCATCATCCTGCCTATGTGTTGAATGTAAAAAAAAAAAAAAAAAATCCCTACTATATACATGCTGCATACATGCTACATACATGCAACATACATACTACATGCTACATACATGCTACATACATGCAACATACATACATACTGCATATATACCACATGCATGCAACATACATACATACTGCATATATACCACATGCATGCAACATGCATACTACATATATACCACATATATACTACATGCATGCAGCATGCATACTACATATATACCGGGGGTCTGTGCCGACTGTCCGAGGGTCTGTACCGGCCTGCCGGGGGGTCTGTGCCGGCCTGCCAGTGGTCTGTACCGACTGTCCGGGGGTCTGAGCGGACTGCCGGGGGTCTGTACCGGCCTGCCGCGGGGCTGTGCCGACTGTCCGGGGGTCTGTGCCGACTGTCCGGGGGTCTGTGCCGACTGCCCGGGGGTCTGTGCGGACTGCCAGGGGTCTGTACTGGCCTACCGGGGAGCTGTGCTGGCCTGCCGGGGGGCTGCGCCGGCCTGCCGGGGGGCTGTGCCGACTGTCCGGGGGTCTGTGCCGACTGCCCGGGGGTCTGTTCGGACTGCCGGGGGTCTGTACCGGCCTACCGGGGGGCTGTGCTGGCCTGCCAGGGGTCTGTGCCGACTGCCCGGGGGTCTGTGCGGACTGCCGGGGGTCTGTACCGGCCTACCGGGGAGCTGTGCTGGCCTGCCGGGGGGCTGTGCCGGCCTGCCGGGGGGCTGTGCCGACTGTCCGGGGGTCTGTACCGACTGCCCGGGGGTCTGTGCCGACTTCCCGGGGGTCTGTTCGGACTGCCCGGGGGTCTGTACCGGCCTACCGGGGGGCTGTGCTGGCCTGCTGGGGGGCTGTGCCGACTGTCCGGGGGTCTGAGCAGGCTGCGGGGGTCTGTGCAGGATCGTCCGATGGGACTACAAGTCCCATCGGGCGATGCCTGCTACCATGACGGTGATTGACACATTAGCCAATGATGGGACAGTAGTAGTCCCATCATCCGGCTAATGTGTTGAATGTACAAAAAAAATCCCTACTACATACATGCTACATACATACTACATGCTACATACATGCTACATACATACTACATGCTACATACATGCTACATACATGCAACATACATACTGCATATATACCACATGCATGCAACATACATACATACTGCATATATACCACATGCATGCAACATGCATACTACATATATACCACATATATACTACATGCATGCAACATGCATACTACATATATACCGGGGGTCTCTGCCGACTGTCCGAGGGTCTGTACCGGCCTGCCGGGGGGCTGTGCCGGCCTGCCGGTGGTCTGTACCGACTGTCCGGGGGTCTGTGCAGGCTGCGGGAGTCTGTACCGGCCTGCCGGGGGGCTGTGCCGGCCTGCCGGTGGTCTGTACCGACTGCCCGGGGGTCTGTTTGGACTGCCGGGGGTCTGTACCGGCCTACCGGGGGGCTGTGCTGGCCTGCCGAGGGGCTGTGCCGACTGTCCGGGGGTCTGAGCAGGCTGCGGGGGTCTGTGCAGGATCGTCCGATGGGACTACAAGTCCCATCGGGCAATGCCTGCTACCATGACGGTGATTGACACATTAGCCAATGATGGGACAGTAGTAGTCCCATCATCCGGCTAATGTGTTGAATGTAAAAAAAAAAAATCCCTACTACATACATGCTACATACATACTACATGCTACATACATACTACATACATACTACATACAAGCTACATACATGCAACATATATACTACATACATACTACATGCTACATACATGCTACATACATGCAACATACATACTGCATATATACCACATGCATGCAACATACATACATACTGCATATATACCACATGCATGCAACATGCATACTACATATATACCACATATATACTACATGCATGCAACATGCATACTACATATATACCGGGGGTCTGTGCCGACTGTCCGAGGGTCTGTACCGGCCTGCCGGGGGGCTGTGCCGGCCTGCCGGTGGTCTGTACCGACTGTCCGGGGGTCTGTGCAGGCTGCGGGAGTCTGTACCGGCCTGCCGGGGGGCTGTGCCGGCCTGCCGGTGGTCTGTACCGACTGCCCGGGGGTCTGTTTGGACTGCCGGGGGTCTGTACCGGCCTACCGGGGGGCTGTGCTGGCCTGCCGAGGGGCTGTGCCGACTGTCCGGGGGTCTGAGCAGGCTGCGGGGGTCTGTGCAGGATCGTCCGATGGGACTACAAGTCCCATCGGGCAATGCCTGCTACCATGACGGTGATTGACACATTAGCCAATGATGGGACAGTAGTAGTCCCATCATCCGGCTAATGTGTTGAATGTAAAAAAAAAAAAAAAAAAAAAATCCCTACTACATACATGCTACATACATACTACATGCTACATACATACTACATACATACTACATACAAGCTACATACATGCAACATATATACTACATACATACTACATGCTACATACATGCTACATACATGCAACATACATACTGCATATATACCACATGCATGCAACATACATACATACTGCATATATACCACATGCATGCAACATGCATACTACATATATACCACATATATACTACATGCATGCAACATGCATACTACATATATACCGGGGGTCTGTGCCGACTGTCCGAGGGTCTGTACCGGCCTGCCGGGGGGCTGTGCCGGCCTGCCGGTGGTCTGTACCGACTGTCCGGGGGTCTGTGCAGGCTGCGGGGGTCTGTACCGGCCTGCCGGGGGGCTGTGCCAGCCTGCCAGTGGTCTGTACCGACTGTCCGTGGTTCTGAGCGGACTGCCGGGGGTCTGTACTGGCCTGCCGGGGGGCTGTGCCGACCTGCCGGTGGTCTGTGCCGACTGCCCGGGGGTTTGTGCCAACTGCCGTGGGTCTGTACCGGCCTGCCGGGGGGCTGTGCCGACTGTCCGGGGGTCTGTGCAGGCCGCGGGGGTCTGTACCGGCCTGCCGGGGGGCTGTGCTGGCCTGCCGGGGGCTGTGCCGACTGCCCGGGGGTCTGTACCGGCCTTCCGGGGGGCTGTGCCGGCCTGCCGGTGGTCTGTGCCGACTGCCCGGGGGTCTTTGCGGACTGCCCGGGGGTCTTTGCGGACTGCCGTGGGTCTGTACCGGCCTGCCGGGGGGCTGTGCTGGCCTGCCAGTGTTCTGTACCGACTGTCCGGGGGTCTGAGCGGCCTGCCGGGGGTCTGTACTGGCCTGCCGGGGGTCTGTACCGGCCTGCCGGGGGGCTGTGCTGGCCTGCCGGTGGTCTATACCGACTGTCCGGGGGTCTGAGCAGGCTGCGGGGGTCTGTGCAGGATCGTCCGATGGGACTACAAGTCCCATCGGGTGATGCCTGCTACCATGACGGTGATTGACACATTAGCCAATGATGGGACAGTAGTAGTCCCATCATCCGGCTAATGTGTTGAATGTAAAAAAAAATAAAAATACATACTACATACATACTATATGCTACATACATACTACATACATGCTACATACATACTACATGCATGCAACATACATACATACTACATGCAACATGCATACTACATGCATGCAACATACATATATACTACATGCATGCAACATGCATACTACATATATACCACATATATACTACATGCATGCAACATACATACATACATACAACATATATACTACATGCATGCAACATGCATACTACATATATACCACATATATACTACATGCATGCAACATACATATATACTACATGCAACATGCATACTACATGCATGCAACATACATACTACATATATACCACATGCATGCAACATGCATACTATATATACCACATATATAATACATGCATGCAACATACATATATACTACATATATACCACATATATACAACATGCATGCAACATATACAGTGGGGCAAAAAAGTATTTAGTCAGTCAGCAATAGTGCAAGTTCCACCACTTAAAAAGATGAGAGGCGTCTGTAATTTACATCATAGGTAGACCTCAACTATGGGAGACAAACTGAGAAAAAATAATCCAGAAAATCACATTGTCTGTTTTTTTTTCATTTTATTTGCATATTATGGTGGAAAATAAGTATTTGGTCAGAAACAAAATTTCATCTCAATACTTTGTGATATATCCTTTGTTGGCAATGACAGAGGTCAAACATTTTCTGTAAGTCTTCACAAGATTGCCACACACTGTTGTTGGTATGTTGGCCCATTCCTCCATGCAGATCTCCTCTAGAGCAGTGATGTTTTTGGCTTTTCGCTTGGCAACACGGACTTTCAACTCCCTCCAAAGGTTTTCTATAGGGTTGAGATCTGGAGACTGGCTAGGCCACTCCAGGACCTTGAAATGCTTCTTACGAAGCCACTCCTTCATTGCCCTGGCGGTGTGCTTTGGATCATTGTCATGTTGAAAGACCCAGCCACGTTTCATCTTCAATGCCCTTGCTGATGGAAGGAGGTTTGCACTCAAAATCTCACGATACATGGCCCCATTCATTCTTTCATGTACCCGGATCAGTCGTCCTGGCCCCTTTGCAGAGAAACAGCCCCAAAGCATGATGTTTCCACCACCATGCTTTACAGTAGGTATGGTGTTTGATGGATGCAACTCAGTATTCTTTTTCCTCCAAACACGACAAGTTGTGTTTCTACCAAACAGTTCCAGTTTGGTTTCATCAGACCATAGGACATTCTCCCAAAACTCCTCTGGATCATCCAAATGCTCTCTAGCAAACTTCAGACGGGCCCGGACATGTACAGGCTTAAGCAGTGGGACACGTCTGGCACTGCAGGATCTGAGTCCATGGTGGCGTAGTGTGTTACTTATGGTAGGCCTTGTTACATTGGTCCCAGCTCTCTGCAGTTCATTCACTAGGTCCCCCCGCGTGGTTCTGGGATTTTTGCTCACCGTTCTTGTGATCATTCTGACCCCACGGGGTGGGATTTTGCGTGGAGCACCAGATCGAGGGAGATTATCAGTGGTCTTGTATGTCTTCCATTTTCTAATTATTGCTCCCACAGTTGATTTCTTCACTCCAAGCTGGTTGGCTATTGCAGATTCAGTCTTCCCAGCCTGGTGCAGGGCTACAATTTTGTTTCTGGTGTCCTTTGACAGCTCTTTGGTCTTCACCATAGTGGAGTTTGGAGTCAGACTGTTTGAGGGTGTGCACAGGTGTCTTTTTATACTGATAACAAGTTTAAACAGGTGCCATTACTACAGGTAATGAGTGGAGGAAAGAGGAGACTCTTAAAGAAGAAGTTACAGGTCTGTGAGAGCCAGAAATCTTGATTGCTTGTTTCTGACCAAATACTTATTTTCCACCATAATATGCAAATAAAATGAAAAAAAAACAGACAATGTGATTTTCTGGATTTTTTTTTCTCAGTTTGTCTCCCATAGTTGAGGTCTACCTATGATGTAAATTACAGACGCCTCTCATCTTTTTAAGTGGTGGACCTTGCACTATTGCTGACTGACTAAATACTTTTTTGCCCCACTGTATATAATACATATATACTACATGCTACATACATACTACATATATACCACATGCATGCAACATGCATACTACATATATACTACATATATACTACGTGCATGCAACATATATATAATACATATACTACATGCAACATACATACATACATACTACATATGTACCACATGCATGCAACATGCATACTATATATATACCACATATATACTACATGCATGCAACATACATATATACTACATATATACCACATGCATACAACATGCATACTACATATATACTACATATATACTACATGCATGCAACATACATATATACTACATACAATACATTCATACAATACATACATATAAACATACAGTACATATAACATAGAGTACATACTCACCATCACTTGTCACTTTGATCCCCGAAGCCATTGTCGTCTATGGAATAAAGATTAAAATAACAAAGCACAAATATACTCACCCCTGATCCGCAGAAGTCCACGGGTGTCCCACAATGATCTTGCGTGGAGAACAGCAGCATCAGCTGATGCTACCGTTCTCTACGGGGCCCAGGAAACCAGTGTCGGGAGGTAGGTATCCTTCCGCCCTGTATATGTGGTATATATGTAGTATGCATGTTGCATGCATGTAGTATATATGTAGTATATATGTATGTTGCATGCATGTAGTATGTATGTAGCATGTAGTATGTATGTAGTATGTATTTTTATTTTTTTTTACATTCAACACATAGGCCGGATGATTGGACTACTACTGTCCCATCATTGGCTAATGTGTCAATCACAGTCATGGTAGCAGGCATCGCCCGATGGGACTTGTAGTCCCATCGGACGATCCTGCACAGACCCCCGCAGCCTGCTCAGACCCCCGGACAGTCGGTATAGACCACCGGCAGGCCAGCACAGCCCCCCGGCAGGCCGGTAAAGAACCCTGGCAGGCCGCTCAGACCCCCGGACAGTCGGTACAGAACACCGGCAGGCCAGCACAGCCCCCCGGCAGGCCGGTACAGACCCCCGGGCAGTCGGCACAGACCCCCGGGCAGTCGGCACAGACCACCGGCAGGCCGGCACAGCCCCCCGGAAGGCCAGCACAGCCCCCCGGAAGGCCGGTACAGACCCCTGGGCAGTCGGCACAGCCCCCCGGTAGGCCGGCACAGCCCCCCGGAAGGCCGGTACAGACCCCCGGGCAGTCGGCACAGCCCCCGGCAGGCCAGTACAGCCCCCCGGCAGGCCGGTACAGACGCACGGCAGTCCACACAGACCCCCGGGCAGTCGGCTCAAACCCCCGGGCAGTCGGCACAGACCACCGGCAGGCCGGCACAGCCCCCCGGCAGGCCGGTACAGACCCCCGCAGCCTGCACAGACCCCCGGACAGTCGGTACAGACCACCGGCAGGCCAGCACAGCCCCCCGGCAGGCCGGTACAGACCCCCGGACAGTCGGCACAGCCCCCCGGTATATGTGGTATATATGTAGTATGCATGCATGCATGTAGTATATATGTGGTATATATGTAGTATGCATGTTGCATGCATGTGGTATATATGCAGTATGTATGTATGTTGCATGCATGTAGTATATATGATGTATGTAGCATGTAGTATGTATGTAGTATGTATGTAGCATGTAGTAGTATGTATGTAGTATGTATGTAGCATGTAGTATGTATTTTTTTTTTTTTACATTCAACACATAGGCCGGATGATGGGACTACTACTGTCCCATCATTGGCTAATGTGTCAATCACCGTCATGGTAGCAGGCATCGCCCGATGGGACGATGCCTGCACAGACCCCCGCAACCTGCACAGCCCCCCGGCAGGCCGGTACAGACCACCAGCGGGCCGGTACAGACCCCCAGCAGGCCGCTCAGGCCCACGGACAGTCGGTACAGACCACCGGCAGACCGGTACAGACCCACGGCAGTCCGCACAGACCCCTGGGCAGTCGGCACAAACCCCCGGGCAGTCGGCACAGCCATCCCCGGAAGGCCGGTACAGCCCCCCGGGCAGTCGGCACAGCCCCCCGGCAGGCCGGCACAGCCCCCCGGCAGGCCGGTACAGACACCCGGCAGTCGGCTCAGACCCCCGGACAGTCGGTACAGACCACCGGCAGGCCGGCACAGCCCCCCGGCAGGCCGGTACAGACCCCCGCAGCCTGCACAGACCCCCGGACAGTCGGCACAGCCCCCCGGCAGGCAGGTACAGACCCACGGCAGTCCGCACAAACCCCCGGGCAGTCGGCACAGACCACCGGCAGGCCGGCACAGCCCCCCGGCAGGCCGGTACAGACCCCCGGCAGTCCGCTCAGACCCCAGGACAGTCGGTACAGACCACCGGCAGGCCGGCACAGCCCCCCGGCAGGCCGGTACAGACCCTCGGACAGTCGGCACAGACCCCGGGTATATATGTAGTATGCATGTTGCATGCATGTAGTATATATGTGGTATATATGTAGTATGCATGTTGCATGCATGTGGTATATATGCAGTATGTATGTATGTTGCATGCATGTGGTATATATGCAGTATGTATGTATGTTGCATGTATGTAGCATGTAGTATGTATGTAGTATATATGTTGCATGTATGTAGCTTGTATGTAGTATGTATGTAACATGTATGTAGCATGTAGTATG
Source organism: Dendrobates tinctorius (assembly GCF_039654945.1). NCBI lineage: Eukaryota > Metazoa > Chordata > Amphibia > Anura > Dendrobatidae > Dendrobates > Dendrobates tinctorius. Next base: position 5,444,602 of record NW_027361711.1, read on the forward strand.
TATGTAGCATGTATGTAGCACGTAGTATGTATGTAGCATGTATGTAGTAGGGATTTTTTTTTTTTTTGTACATTCAACACATTAGCTGGATGATGGGACTACTACTGTCCCATCATTGGCTAATGTGTCAATCACCGTCATGGTAGCAGGCATCGCCCGACGGGACTTGTAGTCCCATCGGACGATCCTGCACAGACCCCCGCAGTCTGCTCAGACCCCCGGACAGTCGGTACAGACCACCGGCAGGCCGGCACAGCCCCCCGGTAGTCCGCACAGACACCCGGGCAGTCGGAACAGACCACCCGCAGGCCGGCACAGCATCCCGGCAGTCGGTACAGACCACCCGCAGGCCAGCACAGCCCCCCGGCAGGCCGGTACAGACCCCCGGGCAGTCGGCACAGACCACCGGGAGGCCGGTACGGACCCCCGGCAGTCCGCTCAGACCCCCGGGCAGTCGGCACAGACCACTGGGAGGCCGGTACGGATCCCCGGCAGTCCGCTCAGACCCCTGGGCAGTCGGCACAGACCCCCGGCAGGCGGGTACAGAACCCCGGGCAGTCGGCATAGACCCCCCCCTCCGGAAGGCCCGAACTGACGGTGCATCATGATGCGCACAGACTGCGCATCATGATGACGTCATTTCGGCAGCCAATCAGAGCCACAGCAGTGGCTCTTTGCATTATGGGAACTTCCGATTCCGATATCAGATATTGTAAAAATATCGGTACTCGGTATCGGAATTCCGATACAGCGAATATCGGCCGATACCCGTTATTTGCAGTATCGAAATGCTCAACACTACATACAATACATACATATAGACATACAGTACATATAACATAGAGTACATACTCACCTTCACTTGTCATTTTGATCCCCGAAGCCATTGTCGCCTGAGGAATAAATATCAAAATAAAAAAACACCAATATACTTACCCCGATCCGCAGAAGTCCACGAGGGTCCCACGTCGATCTTGCGTGGAGAACAGCAGCATCAGCTGATGCTACCGTTCTCTACCAGCTCCAGGAATACAATGACGGAAGGTAGGTATCCTTCCGCCCTGTATTCCTCCACCACTGAAAAAAAAAGTCCCTAGTCTCACTTTATGGCAAAAGCTGCGTGGGAACTTTCTCACGCAGCAATGGCATAAAGTGAGACTAGGGACTTTTTTTTACAGTGGTGGAGGAATACAGTGCGGAAGGATACCTACCTTCCGTCATTGTATTCCTGGAGCTGGTAGAGAACGGTAGCATCAGCTGATGCTGCTGTTCTCCACGCAAGATCGACGTGGGACCCTCGTGGACTTCTGCGGATCAGGGTAAGTATATTGGTGTTTTTTTATTTTGATATTTATTCCTCAGGCGACAATGGCTTCGGGGATCAAAATGACAAGTGAAGGTGAGTATGTACTCTATGTTATATGTACTGTATGTCTATATGTATGTATTGTATGTAGTATATATGTATGTTGCATGCATGTAGTATATATGTTGTATGTATGTTGCATGCATGTAGTATATATGTAGCATGTATGTAGTATGTATGTAGTATGCATGTAGTATATGTATTATGTATGTAGTATGTAGCATGTAGTATATATGTAGCATGTATGTAGTATATAACATGTATGTTGCATGTAGTATATATGTAGTATGTATGTTACATGTAGTATATATGTAGTGTATATGTAGTATGCATGTTGCATGCATGTAGTATATATGTTGTATGTATGTTGCATGCATGTAGTATATATGTATTATGTATGTAGTATGTATGTAGCATGTATGTAGTATGTATGTAGTATGCATGTAGTATATGTATTATGTATGTAGTATGTAGCATGTAGTATGTATGTAGCATGTATGTAGTATATAACATGTATGTTACATGTAGTATATATGTAGTATATATATAGTATGCATGTTGCATGCATGTAGTATATATGTTGTATGTATGTTGCTTGCATGTAGTATATATGTATTACGTATGTAGTATGTATGTAGCATGTATGTAGTATGTAGCATGTATTTTTTTTTTTTTTTTACATTCAACACATTAGCCGGATGATGGGACTACTACTGTCCCATCATTGGCTAATGTGTCAATCACTGTCATGGTAGCAGGCATCGCCCGATGGGACTTGTAGTCCCATCGGACGATGCCTGCACAGACCACCGGCAGGCTGGCACAGCCCCCCGGGCAGTCGGCACAGACCCCCCGGCAGGCCGCACAGACCCCCGGAGCCTGCACAGACCACCGGCAGGCTGGCACAGCCCCCCGGCAGGCCGCACAGACCCCCGGGCAGTCGGCACAGACCCCCGGAGCCTGCACAGACCACCGGCAGGCCAGCACAGCCCCCCTGGCAGTCGGCACAGACCCCCCCGGCAGGCCGCACAGACCCCCGGAGCCTGCACAGACCACCGGCAGGCTGGCACAGCCCCCCAGCAGGCCGCACAGACCCCCGGGCAGTCGGCACAGACCCCCGGAGCCTGCACAGACCACCGGCAGGCTGGCACAGTCCCCCGAAAGGCCGGTACAGACCCCAGAGAGGCTGTACAAGGCAAAAATAGGGTTTTTCTTATTCCGATACCGGAAGTCCCATAGACTTGAATGGGACTTCCGGTATCGGAATCGGCGATACCCGATATTTTTTTAGATCGGCCGATCCATTCCGATCCGATACTTTTAAGTATCGGACGGTATCGCTCAACACTAATTACCACAACCACCAACAATGCTAAAATAAATAACTATAACCACCAACAGTACAGAAATATATCATCATAACCACCATCAGTACAGGAATGCATAATCAGAACCACCATAAGTAAATGAATACATCTCCAGTACCACCATCAATACAGGAGTACAACACCAGAAGCACCATTATTATGGAAATACATCACTGGAGCCCCCAACAGTACAGAACTGCATTATAACAACCACCATCGCATCCCCAGAACCACTAACTCTACAAGAATACAGCATCACAACCAACAAAAGTACAGAAATAGAGCATCACAACCACCAACAGTAGAAGAATACATCACCAAAACCGTTATCACTATGGAAATATGCCACCATCACCACCCCCATCAGTACAGTAATACCCCTTCACTACAGACTTTCATTTTCTTTTGTCTTCTATATCACATTCTGATGCAGTGCCTTTAAAAATAACAGTGTCATTATAAAGCTCCTGAATAACAATATCTGCCCTATACTGTGCCACTGAATAGATATTTTCACCTGACTATGCTCAGTGCACAAAATATGGTACATAGGCTCCACACTGTCCTTTCCTATAAAATACTGTCTCCATACTGTCCACCCTTACGAATTACAAGGTGTGCCCGATGCTATCGCATCGGGAGGGAAGTGTGTGTACGTGTTAGGCGTCTAATTTCTGTCGCTGCACAGTGAGAATCCCAAGTCTTACTTCCAGCGGTCTCCCATTCCTCTCCAGCCACAGAGGAGGTTGCTCAGCAAACTCATCGGTCCAGGCGCTCTGCCCAGACCAGCTCCGTGGGTTTGCTTGCTGCTGGCACCTCTGGCACATCTATGGCAATACATGCTGCTCAGCAGCGAGATTCTCCAGGGACTAAGTTCCCATGTCAGGCCACTGAGCATGCCCGTGGAGTGATCTCCCATTGGAGATCGAAGGTCACATGCTCAGGTCCTGCTCGTCTTCGGATTGGCCCATCCGAGTATTTACTGACTATGTGCAGTGAGTGATGTATGCACGTATGAATGTCTCTGGTGAATGACTCATTAAGAAACCCCTACCCTTGGTACGCATGTGTTATGCAGCCTAGCCTGCTAGCGCCCAGGCTTAGGAGTAGGTAGGACAGAGGTTGAGTCAGACATCAGTCCTCACCAGGGACTCAGCACGCCTCAGTGCACATGCTCCACTTCATAGCCAGCGTCTCCAGCGGCGCTTGCGGCAGCGACGCCGCGCGCTCAGTTGGCCTAGAAGGACTCTAACCCCATGTCCTTGGGGTAGAGTTCTGTGGCCGTACACTGTGCGCTCTTTTGGCTGTGCTCTGTGAGCTAAACAGGCTCTGGCATCTACGTTCAGCGGTTGTGCGACTCTGTGCATTAACAGAGTTCGCACCTGTTCACATTGGGTGACGTAACCCACGTGTGACTGTTTACGCTGCTTTATTCTTCTGCCATTACTTAGCAGCAGAGTACCACCTCTGCACAGTGGACCCCGGGCTACGAACGCACCTACTATTTTATAATTTGGTGCGTTCCGCCAGCCCTAATAGTACGTGTGTGTGTGTGTGTACATGTGTGTGTGAGTACGTGTGTGTGTGTACATGTGTGTGTGAATACGTGTGTGTGTATGTGAATACGTGTGTGTATGTGAATACGTGTGTGTGTATGTGAATACGTGTGTGTGTGTATGTATGTGAATATGTGTGTGCATGTGAGTACGTGTGTGTGATACGTGTGTGTGTATGTGAGTACGTGTGTGTGTATGTGAATACGTGTGTGTGTATGTGAGTACGTGTGTGTGTATGTGTGTGTGTATGTGAATACGTGTGAGTGTATGTGAATACGTGTGGGTGTGTGTATGTGAGTACAGGTGGCGGTGAGGGGGTTCAGCAGCGGCAGGTCCAGTGGTGGGAGGTCCGGGAAGCGGCCAGCCAGCAGGAAAGACCGCGACTTGCGGCCTGTGCACAGGCCACAAGCCGCGGTCTTTCCTGCCGGCTGTGACGGAGGTGGGTGGGAAGGCAGCGGCGGGCCCGGCAGGGGGGTCCTGGCAGCAGCCAGCCGGCAGGAAAGACAGCGGCTTATGGCCTGTGCACAGGCCACAAGCCGCGGTCTTTACTGGCGGCTGTGACGGAGGTGGGTGGGCAGGCAGCGGCGGGGGGGTCCATTGGCGGTGGGTCCGGCAGCGGCGGGGGAGTCCGGCGGCGGGGCTCCCGTCGGTGTCCCACTGGTGGTCCTGGTACCACCAGCGGGCGCCATATTGGAACACCCATCACTGGGGTATTTCAATATGGCGGTCGGCGTACTTCCGGTCGACGGGGTGGATTGTGGGATTCGGGGACATCCAGATGGAAATGGATGACAGACAATTTAAGGTAATTATATATATAGATTACAACTACAGTCTGCTTTTCTTAGCTTTAACTACCACACCATCTTTCCTTATTAGCTATAGCCATTACACTGACTGGCTTTATTAGTTACAACAGACTCATGTTCCTCCCTGATTAGCTATAGCCACCACACTGTCCCTATCATAGGTGCCCCCCACTACTCTGCTCCTTTTCCATATTTAGCCTTCTGCTAACACTGTCCCTTCATACTGTATCCCCCTATACTATCCAATCTCTATAATGTGTGAACATCCCACACTTCACCCTCTGCATACTGTCCTTCCTCTGTACCCTTGCATTACCCAGTGTCTATACCGTGTCTTGCACTTTTCTCCACCATACTGTCCCCTCACACTTGCCACTTGCCTATACTGTCCCCTCAGACTTTTCCCATCATACTGTCCTTTAAAAGTTTTAATCACATACTGTCCCCTTACACTCCCCCTCACACTTTTCTCCAATCATACTGTTCCAAACTTCCCCCTGCTGTCAACGCTCACTTTTCACCATACTGTTTCATTACATTGTTCCCCCATACTGTCCTGTCACGTGTTCCCTCATACTGTCTCATCACTGTTTTCCTCCCATATGGTCTCCTCAGACTTTTCTCTTCAGCACTGTCCCACCACACTTCCCTATACTGTCACTTCACACTCTGTTTGCCATACTGTCCTCTCAAACTTTTCTACCCCACACTGTCCCCTCACAAATTCCACCCCATACTGTTCTTTCACAAGATTCCCCTCTCAACCCAATAAGGGTCCCGTTACACTAAACGACACACCAGCAATCCCTACATTGATATGACCTGGTCAGGATCGCTGGTGTGTCGCTACATGATCGCTGGTGAGCTGTCAAACAGGCAGATCTCACCAGAGATCAGGACCAGCGACGACACGGGTAACAAGCTCGCGCTGCGCTTAGTTACCCGCTGTTTACTTTGGTTACCAGCTCCCAGCGTCTGCTTACAGTGCAGGGAGCTCGCTGATCGATGGTCTCCCGCTGCCACATGCAGCGATGTGTTCTGGCCAGCGGGAGACCAGTGATCAAAAAATGGCCCAGGACATTAGCGCACGATCAGCGATACCCGGTGGGGAGGCCGGTCGCTGATACGTGTCACACACAGCGAGATCGCTGGCGAAATCGCTGTTGCATCACAAAACTTGTGACTCAGCAGCGATCTCGCTTGCGATCTTGCTTAGTGTGACGGGGGCTTAACACTCCTGTTTCTTCAGCTTCTTTGAAGTGCTCATCTTATTGCCATCTTCCTTCTCTACGTGATTCGACCACCTGGTTCCAGAAGTGCATGTTAACTTTTATTAACCCATTTCCGACATCAGGCATAATAGTACACCGATGTCGGACTCCCTCTCTTTGATGTGGGCTCCGGCGGTGAACCCACATCTTTCCCAGCACATATCAGCTGTTTTGAACAGCTGACATGTGCCCAGAATAGCCGCAGGTGGAATCACATTCCACCCACGGCTATTGACCCATTAAATGCTACTGTCAAATGCTGACAGCGGCATTTAACTCGCGCTTCCAGACACTGGGCTGGAAATCCGCACACTGGTGACCCCGTCACATGATCGTGGGTCACCAGTTCGTAGGCATGACAACCAGAGGTCTCTTGCAAACCTCTATGTATGTATATGATATTCTGGATTTAATTTTTGATATTCTATCTCTCAATGTTAAAATTAACCTACCTTTAAAATTATAAACTGTTCATGTCTTTGTCAGTGGGCAAACTTACAAAATCAGCAAGGGATCAAATAATTATTTCCTTCACTGTGTATATATATATATATATATATATATATATATATAGCCCCACACACACACTTTATTATGTATATTACTATTCCTCATTACACGGTGCCCTCTCTTGTTATGTACGGCACCGTCCCTTACATGTCAGATTGTATAAAGCTCTGTTCTTTTTTACATACTGTCCTCTCTTGTTAGATATATAATGCAATGATGACTGATGTAGCATGGGAAACAAACGATGTGAAAAAGTTCTCCAGCGCGGTCAGGAAATAAAACTTCACGTTTATTGAAGAAACATTAAAAGGATATGTAGTAGATACAATTTGAAGCCCAGGATGGCTAGCGACCGACGCATTTCGACCCTAAGGTCTTAATCATGGTCCGTGTTTTACCCCTATACAGACACACCAGTGAGGTGTAACATAATCAGATAATTACTACCAAGGGAGGAAGCAAAGTAACCAATCCCTGTAGTATGATAGGCAGATAATAGATGTCAACATACATAATAATAATAATAATCTAATAATAATAATCTTTATTTTTTATATAGCGCTAACATATTCTGCAGCGCTTTACAGTTTGCACACATACATCCTGGAAAGCATATAATGAATGGCAAAAACATCCTATCACAATATAAAATATTGAACATTACAGCACTAGGATGTTAGCATGGGAGGGAAATGCTCACCCTCCTTTGCTAACATCACAGTGGCTATTTGGGAGGATAAATCCGGCCTTGGGGCCAAATAAACAGGCGAGATTGCCCTCAGTGTTAGCCGCCCTGCAGGAGCCCCCCTCTACCTCCGGGCCCCTGTGTAGATGCACAAGCTACACATGTGGTATGTCCTCCCTGAATAGAGGTAATTTCAAAGTATTATTATCCCCACCAGAAGTGATCAACTAAAAAAAATCACTCTAAGAGCAAGGCATATAGCAGTCTACAATGTAGCAAGAAAAGGGAATAGCTCGAAAAAAATGTATAACTCAAATCCCCACCCTGCATCTTTGGCGCCTGTTACGCAGCCAATAAGCATGTAGTTATTGCCTGTGAATCACTGCAATGCCATAGCCATCTTTGTTGTGTCATTACTGTGATTGACTGGCCGTGTGATATGATCAGAGGTTATAAAAGGACAAGTGTCACCCAGCGTGACACACTGACGCCATTGCACAGCTCTGTGACACATAGTTTTGGAGGGAGAGAGTGCTTGTCAAGGCCTGTGTGCACATTGTAACAAATCAGAGACCTGTAGTGTTGATACTGGTGCTGAAGCTGAGCCATCATACTAATAGCCCTTCTACGGGCTAACCATTGGCAGCACATACAATCTGCATTTAGCCTAGAGAGGGAGAGAAACTCGAATGAGCATGTAGAGAAGGGGTGGGGAACCTTTTTTCTGCCGAGGGCCATTTGGAATTTTATAATGGCGTTCGGGGGCCGTATAAAATTATTAATAATGATAAGCGAGTATACTCGCTCGGGTTTTCCCGAGCATGCTCGGGTGTATTTTGGCGTGCTAAAAGATTTAGTTTATGTCGACAGTGCAGCCGTCTCCCCAGTGCACCCGTTTCCCCAGTGCACCCATTTCCCCAGTGCACCCGCTTCCCCACTGCACCCGCTTCCCCACTGCAGCCTCTCCTCAGTGCACCCGTTTCCCCAGTGCAGCCATCTCCTCAGTGCACCTGTTTCCTCAGTGCACCCGTCTCCTCAGTGCACCCACTTCTCCAGTGTAGCCATCTCCCCAGTGCAGCCATTTCCTCAGGGCACCTGTCTCCTCAGTGCACCCACTTCCCCAGTGTAGCCATCTCCCCAGTGCAGCCATTTCCTCAGGGCACCCATCTCCTCAGTGCACCCATCTCCCTAGTAAAGCCATCTCATCAGTGCACCCGTTTGCCTAGTGCAGCCATCTCCTCAGTGCACCCGCTTCTCCAGTGCAGCCATCTCCTCAGTGCACCCGTTTCTCTAGTGCAGCCATCTCCTCAGTGCACCCGTTTCCCCAGTGCAGCCATCTCCTCAGTGCACCTGTTTCCCCAGTGCAGCCATCTCCTCAGTGAACCCACTTCCGCAGTGTAGCCATCTCCTCAGGGCACCCGCTTCCCCAGGGCACCCATCTCCTCAGTGCACCCGCTTCCCCAGGGCACCCATCTCCTCAGTGCACCCATCTCTGTTGTGAATTCGCTTTCTGGCTTACCTCTGGTTACTAGTGAAGGTAGTGGAGCTGGTTATATTGACAGAGGGGTCACGAGTTCTCTTTCTGGGCTCCCTCTGATGGTTACTGGAGGTAATGGAGCTGATCTGAGTAATTAACAGAGGCTTGCCACCTGATAATGAGGAGGACGATTGGAGATCTGGGGTTTCTGACTGGATATAAGACAGCCGACTCCTATCCCTGCTGGTGATTGTTTCCTTCTTCTTGAGGTATTAGTTTCCAGCTCAGTACCTGCATGCTCAGCTAAGTGTTCTTTTGCTATTGTTCACATTTGATCTGGTTTTGTCTATTTCAGTTGTGTGTTGTCAGTCTGGGGCTGTGCTAAATCTCTATCCAAATGTTACTGCTTGTGCCAGTTAGTTTTTGTCCCTTATTAGATTGGCCTCTTTTTGCTCTGCTTTCAGAATATACCAGAGTGCTGATATAGTGGGTGAAGTCATGCGACTTCAGTACTTTTCTATCAGACGTGTTGGACATTTTTTGCAGGGTTTTTTGCATGATTGCAGACAGTGTCTTTCCTTTCCTGTCCTGTCTAGTTAGTCTAGGCCCCATCGTTTGCTCAGTCTATTTTCCTATCTGCGTTTGTGTTTTCATCTTGTCTCACCGACAATATATGTTTGGGGGCTATCTATTCCTTTGGGGTCTGCTCTGGGGCAATTTAGATTTCCCCTTTCTTGCTTTAGGCTTATTTAGCTCTCCGGCTGTGTCGAGGTGTCTAGGATCATCGTAGGTACTGCTAGTTGTGTGGAAAGGATCAGGGGTCTGCAATCCACTTAATTACCAACCTCTCTGGTTTTCTATGGCTTAGCTTGGTCTTGCTTTCCTCCTCGGTGACCCAATCATAACACATCTCCCTAGTGCAGCCATCTCCTCAGTGCACCTGTTTGCCCAGTGCAGCCATCTCCTCAGTGCACCTGTTTCCCCAGTGCAGCCATCTCCTCAGTGCACCCGTTTCCTCAGTGCACCCGCTTCCCCAGTGTAGCCATCTACCCAGTGCAGCCATTTCCTCAGGGCACCCATCTCCTCATTGCACCCATCTCCTCAGTGCACCCGTTTGCCCAGTGCAGCCATCTCCTCAGTGCACCCGTTTCTCCAGTGCAGCCATCTCCTCAGTGCACCCGTTTCTCCAGTGCAGCCATCTCCTCAGTGCACCAGTTTCCCCAGTGCAGCCATCTCCTCAGTGCACTCATCTCCTCAGTGCACTCATCTCAGTGCACTCATCTCCTTAGTGCACCCATCTCCTCAGTGCACACGTCTCCTCAGTGCAGCCATCTCGTCAGTGCACCCATCTCCTCAGTGCACCCATCTCCTCAGTGCACCCATCTCCTCAGTGCACCCATCTCCTCAGTGTAGCCATCTCTTCAGTGCAGCCATCTCCTCAGGGCACCTGTTTCCCCAGGGCAGCCATCTCCTCAGTGCACCCATCTCCTCAGTGCACCCATTTTCCCAGTGCAGGTTCCACTCATCCCCCCCCAGACGCTCATTCTACACCCCCCAAGCGCCCATTGCCACCCCGCCGCCACTCATTCCCCCCTGCCGCCACTCATTCCCCCGCCGTCGCTCTTTCTTCTCCCCCTGGCTCACCTGTGGCTTGGTCCGACTCCGGTCCGTTCCCTGCTGCGGCTTCTTCTTCCTGTTTGTGTGTGAGCACGCGGTCACATGGTACCGCTCATTAGGTTCATGAATATGGGCGCCACACCTATGAGAGGGGAGTGGCGTCCAAATTCATGATCTTAATGAGCGGGACCACGTGACCGCGCACTAACACAGGAAGAGCAGGACCATCAGAGCTGCAGCGCAGGCACGGCTGAAGGAAGTATGATGGGGGGGCAAATGGGGCCCTGCTGAGCCCAATACCGCCACACCACTTAAAGGGCCCGTGGCCACAAAATGGGGAAAGTGGCTGCCGGCCGCACAGGATGATATGGCGGGCCGTATGCGGCCTATGGGCCGGACGTTCCCCACCACTCATGTAGAGTGACAGAATCCAGTGTGTTGACAGGGATTAGGCCTGTGCAGTCCGTTGGTAAACATACAGCTGCTTCTTTTTCTGTGGGGGCTCCTAAAATTGAAGATATTTTGATCCATCAAATATTACATGCTTGAAGGTCCTTTTTAGTGTTTTATAACACACCCAAAAATTGTTGAAACATTTTACTGGGCTACATTTCTCAGCCATACACTATTCTATAGTGTGCAGTAAATTTCTGTCATCTCTAAACCTGCTACAACACTTTTAACAAATTTTTAGGCTTCCATTTCTTAGACATACAGTGTTACGTGATCTGTGAACATGGTGCAGAGTCGAGTTCACCACAGTACACCGGAGAATTTCAATGTCGTGAATTTGAATTGAGGTGAACTCGCCTCTGCACCTTGAGACTTTTTCTCACTGTGCTAGTGGTGATCTCACCAGAAGGAGGTCACCACAATCCATTGAGCCAGCTGGGAACGCAGACTCAGTGACTTGCGGTAACCTCATTGAGGTCACCGCTGCTCACTAATGCTGCACTCCCAGTAGCTCATTCATCAGTTGTTCTCAGCCTGGACCGTCACATCTTGGCACCGTCCATTGAAAAGTATTTATCCCCAGACATGGAATACGGTGTGGGACAGAGTGGTGGACATGAGAGATATTGTTGTTTTTTTATTTTTGTTTTACTACAGGAGACAAGGGATGCAGTGAAATGGGCATTAGGTGAGTATAATTATGTTTGCTATTTTAAAATAAAAAATAAAAAGTATGTTCCACTTTGCAGAGAGGCATGGTTCACCACTTCTGAAGCCAGAGCAGTGCAAACATGTGGTCGGTTTTATAGCAGTTATCGTTTTCACCACTATGTTGAGTCCCATGGCTTAATAATGAAGAGTCATCTATAAGACACCTATCCAATACTAGACCCATAGTGATATTGTAAAAAAAACCACACACCCAGAATAAAGTCCTTTATTTGAAATAATGAAACACACTCCTTTATTGACTATAAATTAAACCATTCTCACATCATTGCTCAGTCCACTGAAGCCAATGTCCCCTGCAAATGAATTAAAATAATAAACAACCATATTCCTCAGCTGTCTGAAGTGAAAAGATAACCCACACTGTCCCATAACGATCCTGATGACACTAATGTGACTGCTCTACCCGTCGACACACTGACAGGAGCGTGTAATCACTCCTGCAGTGTGTAGCACTGAGCTGCAGTGAGAAAGTTCAGGTGATCTCATTTACTGCAGCTCAACGCTACAGACTGCAGGAGTAATTACACGCTCCTGTCAGTGTGTCCTTTGCTATTGAGTAGAGCAGTCTCATCAGCTTATGTGACTGTTTTACAAGTGATCTGAATAGTCGTGGGACAATATGGATTACGGCGGTTAGATGAGGGATAGGGTAGTTTATTATTTTTTCTCTCTTCCAGGTGACTTGAGCATCGGGGATTAGGTGTTAAGATGAGTATATTGTGTTTTTTATTTTTTACAGAAAACAAGAGCTTCAAGGATTAGATGTAAGGTCAATATATACTGTGTTTTTTATTTCAATATTTGTTGCTTTATTTTACCTTTTTTTTTCTTTACTTTGAACACAGTTGCCAGCTGATGACTGGCACCCATCAGTCGCCACTTGCTTCCGCTGTTATCAACAACAGCAGGTGTAGGCTGATGAGAGTGGAAGTCTCTTATCAGCAGATGCCTGTTGACCTGCGGTAACCTTTTTTACTGTGGGTCACAGTCACAGCTGCGGGGTCACGCTGACATCTGACCTCATGACCCCAAAGCGCTCTGACAGTTACGATCTTACCGGCAGTAACATTACTGCTGATCAGAGCCGCCATGTGCACACAGACTTAGTGGAAATTTGATCATTTACTGAACTTTGGCTGAATTTTGCCAATTTTGAGGAAAATGCTCAGGAATCTGAACACGAATTTGAATGTTCATGCCAACTTTGAGTTTGGCGTATGCTTTCTGAACAAGTTTGCTCATGACTACTCTTGATGAAGTGATTAAATCAGTAGCATAGCTACCGAGCAGTAGAGGAGTGGTTGCTCCAGGTCCTGATCTCAGAGGTGCCCACCCAAATCTACGCTACCTTTAACTGATTGTAACAATTATGTGGGTACTATGGAATCTGATCTCGTGGGATAAAATGAATCTGAGACCAAAGCTGAGGCAAGCAAGTGTATTTCACAAAGTAATAAGTGGAAACAAAACTAACAGAGATTTTTCTGCAATTGTAATGAAGTGCACAGCACAATATAGAAATGTTCAACAAACTGAATAGCGGGGCGCAACCCCTAATACAAACCAGTCCAGCTGTAATATGATGCAGGAGTGCGCATGGTACATAAACATGGAAGTCCAGCAATAATATGAGTGAGAATGCACACAGCACTCTAATGTGGAAGTCCAGCAATAATATGAGTGAGAATGCACACAGCACTTAAACGTAGGAGTCGAGCAATACACAGGTGGAGTGTTAGCAGGAGAAGGTCTGTACCTTTTGGGCTGAAAAGTCCCGCTCAAGTTCAGCACTGCAGCCCAACAGACACAGTCCAGGAAGAAATAATGGCGAGTAGCTCCACATCAGAAGTCCAGACAATAGGTAATCCCGGTCAGGATCAAGGAACAGCACAGAGTACTGAAGGCAACAGAACGTGGAGAGCTAAAGCACCAAGTAGCAAGCAGCAAGGAGTCCAGAAGAAACAGGCATAAGCTCAGGAGCCAACAGAAACAAAATTCTCAGGCAAGGAAGTTCTCTCGACCTGGACTTAAATAGCAGGGTAGACAAGAAGTTTCAGGACAGAGCGAAGTACCGGACTCCATTTTGGACAAGGGCAAAACAGGCTCCATGGATCCTTACACTGATCAGCGTGCATAGCTCGCCCATTGTGGTAGGGCAGGGAGACCTGGTTTCCCTGCACCCCCGATCTCTCCATTCTGTAGACCGCAGATCACCTTAAGCCTGTCATCTTCAGATCATCCGAGATGCCGACGCACTACCAGGATGTCAGAGTCCCAGCACAGTGATGTTACCGCACCGCAACGATACCCATTTTATGGCCCAATGCACAACTAATGCAGTGGGCATTATACAACTTGTGGACTAATGTATGGACCATTTTGCAGCTTAGGGACTAAGGCAGGGTCCATTATACAGCTTGAGGACTAATGCAGGGGACATTATACACCTTGCGGACTAATGCAAGTACCATTATGCATCTTGAAGACTAATGTGGAGGCCATTATGCAGCTACAGGACTAATGCAGGGGACATTATACAGCTTGAGGACTAATGTAGGGGACAATATACACTTTGGGGACTAATGCAGGTGCCATCATACATCTTGAAGACTAATGTGGGCGCCATTATGCAGCTCCAGAACTAATTGATGGGACATTATACACTTTGGGGACTAATGTAGGGGACATTATACAGCTTGAGGACTAATGCATGGGCCATTTTTGCAGCTTGGGGACTACTGCAGGGACCATGATACACCTTAAGGACAAATGCAGGAACATTATACATTTTGGGGACTGAGGTAGGGCATTATACAGCTTGAATACTAAAATGGGGTCATTGCATAGCTTGGGACTAATGCAGGGGTCATTATATAGCTTGGAGACTAATGCAGGGGCCACTATACAGCTTGGCAACTAATACCGGGGCAATTATACAGCTTGGGGACTAATGAATGGGTCATTTTGCAGCTTGGGGACTAATTCAGGAACCATTGTACACCTTGGGGACTAATTCAGGGGCCATTATACAGCTTGAAGAATAGTGTGTGGGCCATTTTACGGCTTGGGGACTAATGCTGTGGCTATTACATGGCTTGGCGACTAATTAGACAGCTAAGATTAAGTGGACACTTAAGAAACATTATTGTGTTGTATTTAGTACTATGACCATCAAAAGTGCACAGGGGTCATTATTACTTTCTAGCTGCAAAATGTGGACACTGTTTTCTAGGGCATTAATATTTTCCAGGGGGCAATTTTACCATCCAGAAGGCACAAAGGAGGCATTATTAGTATCTAAGGGGCACAGTAGTGGGCATTATTATGTGGGGCAGTAAGAGGAGCTGTTGTTGAACCACATAGCTGGTGCAATAATAGGGACACAAACGGCATCAGTGGCTCAGTATTGGGGAATCAGCAGGATGAGGAGTTTGGGCTGGTTGGGAATAGATGGGGGACAGTGCTGGAAATATGAGAAGTCAAATGTGTCTTTGTAGTAATCTCTGCAGACAAGTCCTGGCTGGAGAAGTTGTCATGTCTGTCTGAGCAAGATGGAAAAGATGAAAAAAGTGAATGACTCCATCAGAAAGAACATCAGAAGTAAGTCACTATCTATGACTGTACTGTAATCTCTTATGCGCATGATCTGCAGAACTGATATCTACCACTATATGACTATATAGTCACCATAGGTGTTTGTAGAGATTTTATTCCAGTAACAGCGCGGTCATCTGCTGAGGTTCACCTATACCCATGATTAGGCTGCGCCACCGTACTTGTAATCAGGACTAATGGTTAGGGGCGCTCTCAGTGTTTTGTCCCAACTGAGCTGAATCCCTAGCTATGCGTCTGTATTAAATCATTCTGAAACTCCAGTAGTCAGGGGCGTATCTAGGGGGGGGGCAGCCGGGGCAGTTGCCCCGGGCGCAGCCAGCAGGGGGGCGCAGTCGGGCCGCCTAATGCAGCGGTCCGCAGTGTCCTCCTTGGCGGCTGCGTTCTGCCGCCCCCCCCGGCCAGGGAGTCGGCGGTTCTCTGTCAGCTGTCAAGCTGACAGCCGGCGCAGAGAAGGAGCGCGTGCCGGCTCCCAGGGAACAATTGTACTGGCGTCTATACAGACGCCAGTACAAATGAAGCTCTGACCGCCGGGCCAGAGCGACGTCAGCAGCGTGAACAGGTCATGTGATCACGCTGCTGACGTCACTCCCCGGCGCCCAAAGCAAACGCTGGTGGTAAGTGTGCTCCTCTGTGGAGCTGAAGAACCACCGAAGATGGGAGATGAGGGGGAGTTAATGAGTGGAGATGGGGGGATTTGTAGAGGGGATGGCGGTTAATGTGTGGGGGTATTTAGAGTGGGGATGGGGGTTAATGTGTGTGGGGGTTAATGAGTGGGGATGCCATGGGGTTAATGTGTGGGGGGATTTGGAGTGGAGATGGGGGTTATTTAATGTGATGGGGGTTAATGAGTAGGGATTGGGTTAATGTGTGCGGGGGTTAATGAATGGGGATGGGAGTTAATGTGTGGGGGCGTTAATGAGTGTGGGGGTTAATGAGTGGGGATGGGGGTTAATGTGGGGATGGGAGTTAATGAGTGGGGATGGGGGTTAATGTGGGGATGGGAGTTAATGAGTGGGGATGGGGGTTAATGTATGGGGGCGTTAATGAGTGGGGATGGGGGTTAATGTGGGGATGGGAGTTAATGAGTGGGGATGGGGGTTAATGTGTGGGGGTGTTAATGAGTGGGGTTGGGGTTAATGTGTGGGGGTATTTGGAGTGGGGGGGATTTGGAGTGCTGATGGGGGTTAATGAGTGGGGATTGGGTTAATGTGTGGGGGGATTTGGAGTGGGGATGGGGGGTTATTTAATGTGTGGGCGGGATTTGGAGTGGGGATGGGCGGTACTTAATGTGTGTGGGGGATTTGAGGACACAAAATAAAGAGTATGTATGAGGAAACAGTATGGGGGATTGGTGCAGACAGTATGGGGAGCGAATGGGTTAATGTAAGTGGACACAGTATGGGGAGTCAGGGATATGTGTGAGCAGACAGTATAGAGAGTGAGGGGGTAAATATATGAGGAGACAGTATGGTGAACAGGTGGGATGCTAGAGGGGAATAGTGTGAGGCGACAGTATATTGCAGATATTTGTATTTAGGAGCATTATAATGACACTTCTATCTTTAAGGACATCGTGTGGAGATTTGCTGCTGAAGACCACAGAAGATGGAAGTCTGCAGAGACGAGATGTGGATGAGAAAACTCATCATGGGGTCTAGAAGAAAAGGTGACTGACTGCAGAGACGACGTCATCTATAAGGTACCTGGATGTAAATGTTATTTGTGCTACTGACTAATTCTCATGTTTTTATTTGTTAGGAACATTAAAGGGGTTGTCCAGGCTTATGCTGAGACTGCAGTCATTCTATGTGACTGCAGACTTCTGAATTCTCACAGTGCTCACTGAACGCTGTCAGGATTCTCTCATGCCGGTAATTTACATACATGCGATCACATGCTGACTAGACATGTGTGGCCTCACTCAATGAAAATGAACAGAGCGAGGCCGGGCACGTCTAGTCAGAATGTGACCAGAAGTATATAAATCACATGCTTGTGCTGACATGACTGTACATCGGCAAGGGAGAATCCTAAAAGTGTGCAGTGCATTCGTTGTGAGAATTCAGAAGCTGCAATGTCAGGATTCAGCTCTGCAGGTTGCCGTAGTCATCACATGGACACTTCACTCATATGCGATTTTCATAGGTATGGTCCTGTGACAACGAGCTTCTCTTCCTGCTTCTCTCAGTTTTTTACTGAACATTGAGAGCATTAGGAAGAGCAACTCGCAGGTACATGGCTAAGTGTGCAAGTCGCATATGTACTTGGGCGGGGCGGGGGGGGGGGGGCGCCGAACCGAATTCTTGCCCCGGGTGCCAGAAAGCCTAGATACGCCTCTGCCAGTAGTCATTAAAATATGCATTTTGTGTTAATTTTGAAGAAACCACTTGAGTCATTTATATTGTAATTGTTTGGTTTATTGCAATCAGCAGAAAGTTTATATATTATTTTGCTAATAAACCTAATTTACAATGGAGATGAATAGTTTTGAATGCAACTGTATAGATCGATCCTCTTTCTATAATACTAACCTTGTTCTAAGCTTGGTTGTTGCTATAAGCAGGTACCAGCAGGTTGTCACCTCTGTAAACTACGCTGAATCTTTGCATATATACGATAAGCTTGGTTCTATGCTGGATCTAGTGCCATATCTAATATGCTTATCAATTACAGTATATCTAAGGATTTAAGAAGAGAGCATAAGATTTATTGTAGTGTTCTGCATGCATCACAAAAAGTGCATTGATCTGCTATATAAACATTAGAGTGCCTATGTATTGTGCCTAAAATGAATATGAATATGAATTTGAGAATTATTAAAACTATATACAGCTTCTTTCTCAGAACAGATGGTGAGCTGCAAATTGGTTCCTGATTGCTCTTGAACTTTACACTTAATAAATACTTATCATACAACTCTTTCATAATCAGCCAGAGAATATCAACAACCATATTACACTGGATGCTCTCCACAAATGAAATGGTGCAGCTATGTAACAATGACTAGCTTTGCAAAAATATTTTCAATAGTTCTTCCATATTCCAAAGTCAATATTTTAATAAATTACTCTTGACTTAATTTTTTCAAATAGTGATCCTCATTTTTTAATGACAAAAGTTAAAAACAAATCACCTAAAGCAAAAAAAAATTGAGCACATTATTGAAGTATACAAGGTTTGCCTACATGTTTCAACTCATTACATACATTAAAACACCAAGATATTTGAACAAATCAGATTCATTCTTGGCAGAGACCTGTGAAGGAGAGTGCACAGCAAAACATGGATGGTGCAGCCTTAAGTCGCTCCATGTTGCCCCATATGTTGCAGACAGGGCTGATTTTACACAAAGTGGGGCCCTGGGCAAAAGTTTAAAGTAGGGCTAGAAAGGCTCACATATTGCACCATCACACACAAACCATTTGGTTGTATTTACATGCGCTGGGTTCAGACCATTAAATGGGTGTGATCGACAATATTGAAGTCGTTTGGCGCATTTTTAACTGCCTTTTACACAGACTTACAAAGAATGATGGACACAAGATGATCACTAGTGATGAGCGAGTACACTCGTTGCTCGGGTTTTCCCGAGCATGATCGGGTGTCCTCCTAGTAGTCTTGACGTGCTCGGAGATTTAATTTGTGTCAACGCAGCTGCATAATTTGTGGCTGCTGGACAGGCTGAATACATGTGTGGAATGCCTGTTTGTTAGGGAATTCCCACATGTATTCAGTCTGTCTACAAGTCGCAAATCATGCAGCTGAGACGAGGAAAACAATCTCTGAGCACGCCAGTAGCGTAGCTACCGGGGGCATGGGAGGCAGTGGCCCCTGGCCCCGTGCTCTGAGGGGGCCCACTGGAGCTACACTACACTACACCACGATTCTGCGGTAAAGCAGGGAGAATCGATCTCCCTACTCTGCTGCCCGGCCGCTATGGGCCCCTGAGAAGGCGGTGGGGGGCCCCGGTGCCAGCAGTGGGCCCCTCACCTCTCAGCCAGCAATGTTGTCCTGGGCTATTCTGTGCTCACAGGACCTGTGATGAGGTCACAGGAGGGGCGGAGTCATGGGTCACATGATCAGGGGCTTCAGTGGCTGCAGGACTCTGCTGTGCTGGATGAACTTGTCATGGTGGTGGATGAGGTAAAGTTTCTGCGTGGGGTCAGGACAGGTTTACAGGGTGGATGTAGCAGAGCTGTGTGTGTAAGAGCTGTACAGAGCAGAGCCATGTGTATAGAAGGTGTATGGAGCAGAGATATGCATGTATGAGGTATACGGAGGAGCGGAGCTGTGTGTGTAGAAGGTGTATGGAGCAGAGATATGCATATATGAGGTGTACGGAGGAGCAGAGCCGTGTGTGTATGGGGTGAGCCGAGCCGTTTGTGTACAAGGTGTACGCAGCGGAGCCGTTTGTGTACAAGGTGTACGGAGCAGAGCCGTGTGTGTACAAGGTGTATGGAGCGGAGCCGTGTGTGTATAGGGGGTGCGGAGCGGAGCCGTGTGTATAGGGGGTATCAGGTGCAGTAATAGGGACACATGCGGCAGCAGTGACTCAGCATTGGGGTATCAGATGCAGTAATAAGGACTCATGCAGCAGCAGTGGCTCAGCATTGGGGTATCAAGTGCAGTAATAGGGACACATGCGGCAGCGGCTCAGTATTGGGGTATCAGGTGCAGTAATAGGGACACATACAGCAGCAGCGGCTCAGTATTGGGGTATCAGATGCAGTAATAGGGACACATACAGCAGCAGCGGCTCAGTATTGGGGTATCAGGTGCAGTAATAAGGACACATGCAGCAGCAGCGGCTCAGCATTGGGATATTAGGTGCAGTGATAGGGACACATACAGCAGCAGCGGCTCAGCATTGGGGTATCAAATGCAGTAATAGGGACACATGTGGCAGCGGCGCAGCATTGGGGCATCAGGTGCAGTAATAGGGACATATACGGCAGCAGCGGCTCACTATTGGGGTATCAGGTGCAGTAATAGTGACACATACGGCAGCAGCGGCTCAGCATTGAGGTATCAAGTGCAGTAATAGGGACACATACAGCAGCAGCTGCTCAGCATTGGGATATTAGGTGCAGTGATAGGGACACATACAGCAGCAGCGGCTCAGCATTGGGGTATCAAATGCAGTAATAGGGACACATGTGGCAGCGGCGCAGCATTGGGGCATCAGGTGCAGTAATAGGGACATATACGGCAGCAGCGGCTCACTATTGGGGTATCAGGTGCAGTAATAGTGACACATACGGCAGCAGCGGCTCAGCATTGAGGTATCAAGTGCAGTAATAGGGACACATACGGCATCAGCCGCTCAGCATTGGGGTATCAGGTGCAGTAATAGGGACACATACGGGAGCAGTGGCTCAGCATTGGGATATCAGGTGCAGTAATAGGGTCACATACGGCAGAGTCTCAGTATTGGGGTGTCAGGTGCAGTAATAGGGACACATACGGCAGCAGCGGCTCAGTATTGGGGTATCAGGTGCAGTAATAGGGACACATACGGCAGCAGTGGCTCAGTATTGGGGTATCAGGTGCAGTAATAAGGACACATCCGGCAGCAGCGGCTCAGCATTGGGGTATCAGCAGGATGAAGGGTTTGTGCAGGTTGGGGATACATGGTGATGGAGCTGGAATATGAGAAGTGAAACATGTCGTTGTTGTATTCTCTGTAGCAGAGTCGTGGCTGGAGACGTTGTCATTGTCGGTCTAGGCCAGATGGAAAAGACTTGAAAAGTGAACGATTCCATCAGAAAGATCGTCAGCGGTAAGACACCAACTATAACTGTGCACTAATCACTTATATGTTTTGTAGGACTGGTATTTACCACTGACCATATGGTGGTAATACTGTGTCAATATTGGTCTTTATATAGGGATTATTTTCAGTAACAGCGCAGTCGTCTCCTTCATCCTCTATTAGGGTGCGTCACCGAGTTGCAATCAAAGTTACCTAGTTAGGGGCCTACTCAGAAGTTTCACCCCCCCCTGAACTGAAACCCTAGCTACGCCTCTGGAGCACGCCAAAATACTCGGAGATCACCTGAGCATGCTCAGAGAAACCCAAGCAACGAGTATACTCCTTCATCACTAATGATCACTAGTATATCAATCTGTCCCTGTATTACGTTATCAGAAGCCCATCTGCAATTTACTCTGGGTGATGTGCTGCTGAGAACAATGAGTTATGTTCCCGTACAAACAATCCAATCACCCGATGAATAGGCAGCATTTTGTTTGTTGGGCGAATGCTGACATGTTTACACCTAAGAACTCTCATCTGCGCTGCCAACATTTATAAAAATGAATGTTACATAATAGCACACAGTATGTTACACATAAATATGTATACACACATAGCATACATAAATGTGTACACACAAAAAGTGCCCTATTTTTACAGAAATTTCTGGACAGTTAAAAACTATGGCAGAACTTCATAATACACATTTCACCTACTGCAAAACCTCATAATATACCTCAGCTGCTGCAGAGTCTCATGATACATTTCAACAGATGCAGAACTTCATAATAAACCTTAGCTGCTGCAGAATATCACAATATACCTCAGATGCTATTGTAGCATTAAACTGATAGAATGGCTTTTATTCCCACATTGAACCATTACATGTGATCTGCAGAGAGCAGTGACTCCATGTAGTGTACGAGACTTGCAATGTCATTTTGCCATAACATAAGGAACCTGACAGCTGATTCCTACTTCAAGAACCCCTAGCTCAGCAGGTACCACTGGGTCAACCCTATCAGTCGAGTGAACCCTCCAGTCACCCTCTGACCATGTGTCTAGTCGTCTCATCTCCCAGCCCACCATCTGTCATGTCACGAGTAGTGTTGAGCGATACGATCTGATATTCAGAAATATCGGATCGGATTGGATCGGCCTGATACAAAAAAAGTATCGGGTATCGCCGATTCCGATCCCGGAAGTCCCATTCAAGTCAATGGGACAGAAATATCGGAATTAAAAAAAACCCTTTCTTTCCCTGTACATCCTGTTTGGGAGGGGGGAAGAGTGTGGGCGGTGCGTGGGCGGACACTGTGCATGTCTGTGTGTGCGGCCGGGGCCTGTGCGGGCCTCTTGGGGGTCTGTACAGGCCTGTCGGGGGCCTGTGCCGGCTGCCGGTGGTCTGTACGGGCCTCTCGGGGGTCTGTGCCGACTGTCGGGGGTCTGTGCCGGCTGCCAGTGGTTTGTACGGGCCTCTCGGGGGTCTGTGCCGACTGTCGGGGGGTCTGTGTCAGCTGCCGGTGGCCTGTACGGGCCTCTCGGGGGCCTGTGCCGGCTGTCGGTGGTCTGTGCCGGCTGCAGGGGGCCTGTGCCGGCTGCCGGTGGTCTCTACGGGCCTTTCGGGGGCCTGTGCCGGCTGTCGGTGGTCTGTGCTGGCTGCCGGGGGCCTGTGCGGGCCTGCCGGGGGTCTTGTGTGTGTGTGCAGGCATCGTCCGATGGGACTACAAGTCCCATCGGGCGATGCCTGCTACAATGACAGTGATTGACACATTAGCCAATGATGGGACAGTGGTAGTTCCATCATCCGTTGAATCAGTCAGCTGTTGAATGTAAAAAAAACAAAAAAAACATACTACATATATACTACATTCATACAACATACATACATACTACATACTACATACATGCTACATATATACTACATTCATAAAACATACATACTACATACATGCTACATATATACTACATTCATACAACATACATACTACATATATACTACATTCATACAACATACATACATACTACATACATGCTACATATATATTACATTCATACAACATACATACTACATACTACATATATACTACACTCATACTACATACATGCATATATTCTACATTCAAACAACATACATACTACATACATGCTACATATATACTACATTCATACAACATACATACATACTACATACATGCTACATATATGCTACATTCATACAACATACATACTACATATTACATACATGCTACATATATACTACATTCATACAACATACATACTACATACATGCTACATATATACTACATTCATACAACATACTACATACATGCTACATATATACTACATTCATACAACATGCATACTACATACTACATACATGCTACATATATGCTACATTCATACAACATACATACTACATACTACATATATACTACATTCATACAACATACATACATACTGCATACATACTACATATATACTACATTCATACAACATACATACTACATACGTGCTACATATATACTACATTCATACAACATACATACATACATACTACATACATGCTACATATATACTACATTCATACAACATACATACTACATACATACTACATACTGCATACAATACATTCATACATTCATACAATACATACATAGACATACAGTACATATAACAGAGTACATACTCACCATCACTTGTCACTTTGATCCCCAAAGTCAGTGTCATCTGTGGAAAAATATGAAAATAACAAAGAAACAATATACTCCCTGATCCGCAGAAATCCACGCGTGTGTTTCCCACACCGATCTCCCATGGAGAACAGCAGCATCAGCTGATGCGACCGCTCTCTACGGGGCTCCAGGAATCCAGTGACGGGAGGTAGGTATCCTTCCGCACTGTATTCCTCCGCTACTGTAAAAAATAGTATGTATGTATGTTGTATGAATGTAGTATATATGTAGTATGTATGTATGTTGTATGAATATAGTATACATGTAGTATGTATGTTGTATGAATGTAGTATGTATGTAGTATGTATGTAGTATGTATTATGCATGTATGTTGTATGAATGTAGTATATATGTAGCATGTATGTAGTATGTATGTATGTTGTATGAATGTAGTATATACTGTATGTAGTATGTATGTTGTATGAGTGTAGCATATATGTAGTATGTATGTATATTGTATGACTGTAGTATATACAGTGGGGAAAAAAAGTATTTAGTCAGTCAGCAATAGTGCAAGCTCCACCACTTAAAAAGATGAGAGGCGTCTGTAATTTACATCATAGGTAGACCTCAACTATGGGAGACAAACTGAGAAAAAAAATCCTGAAAATCACATTGTCGGTTTTTTTTTCATTTTATTTGCATATTATGGTGGAAAATAAGTATTTGGTCAGAAACAAAATTTCATCTCAATACTTTGTGATATATCCTTTGTTGGCAATGACAGAGGTCAAACGTTTTCTGTAAGTCTTCACAAGGTTGCCACACACTGTTGTTGGTATGTTGGCCCATTCCTCCATGCAGATCTCCTCTAGAGCAGTGATGTTTTTGGCTTTTCGCTTGGCAACACGGACTTTCAACTCCCTCCAAAGGTTTTCTATAGGGTTGAGATCTGGAGACTGGCTAGGCCACGCCAGGACCTTGAAATGCTTCTTACGAAGCCACTCCTTCGTTGCCCTGGCGGTGTGCTTTGGATCATTGTCATGTTGAAAGACCCAGCCACGTTTCATCTTCAATGCCCTTGCTGATGGAAGGAGGTTTGCACTCAAAATCTCACGATACATGGCCCCATTCATTCTTTCATGTACCCGGATCAGTCGTCCTGGCCCCTTTGCAGAGAAACAGCCCCAAAGCATGATGTTTCCACCACCATGCTTTACAGTAGGTATGGTGTTTGATGGATGCAACTCAGTATTCTTTTTCCTCCAAACACGACAAGTTGTGTTTCTACCAAACAGTTCCAGTTTGGTTTCATCAGACCATAGGACATTCTCCCAAATCTCCTCTGGATCATCCAAATGCTCTCTAGCAAACTTCAGACGGGCCCGGTCATGTACAGGCTTAAGCAGTGGGACACGTCTGGCACTGCAGGATCTGAGTCCATGGTGGCGTAGTGTGTTACTTATGGTAGGCCTTGTTACATTGGTCCCAGCTCTCTGCAGTTCATTCACTAGGTCCCCCCGCGTGGTTCTGGGATTTTTGCTCACCGTTCTTGTGATCATTCTGACCCCACGGGGTGGGATTTTGCGTGGAGCACCAGATCGAGGGAGATTATCAATGGTCTTGTATGTCTTCAATTTTCTAATTATTGCTCCCACAGTTGATTTCTTCACTCCAAGCTGGTTGGCTATTGCAGATTCAGTCTTCCCAGCCTGATGCAGGGCTACAATTTTGTTTCTGGTGTCCTTTGACAGCTCTTTGGTCTTCACCATAGTGGAGTTTGGAGTCAGACTGTTTGAGGGTGTGCACAGGTGTCTTTTTATACTGATAACAAGTTTAAACAGGTGCCATTACTACAGGTAATGAGTGGAGGAAAGAGGAGACTCTTAAAGAAGAAGTTACAGGTCTGTGAGAGCCAGAAATCTTGATTGCTTGTTTCTGACCAAATACTTATTTTCCACCATAATATGCAAATAAAATGAAAAAAAAACAGACAATGTGATTTTCTGGGTTTTTTTTTCTCAGTTTGTCTCCCATAGTTGAGGTCTACCTATGATGTAAATTACAGACGCCTCTCATCTTTTTAAGTGGTGGAACTTGCACTATTGCTGACTGACTAAATACTTTTTTTCCCCACTGTATGTAGTATGTATGCAGTATGTATGGATGTTGTATGAATGTAGTATATGTGTAGTATGTATGTATGTTGCATGAATGTAGTATATATGTAGTATGTATGTATGTTGTGTGAATGTAGTATAAATGTAGTATGTATGTAGTATGTATGTATGTTGTATGAATGTAGTATATATGTAGCATGTATGTAGTATGTATGTATGTATGTTGTATGAATGTAGTATGTATGAAGTATATATGTATGTTGTATGAATGTAGTATATATGTAGTATTTATGTTGTATGAATATAGTATATATGTAGCATGTATGTAGTATGTAGTATATATGTATGTTGTATGAATGTAGTATATACTGTATGTAGCATGTACGTACTATGTATGTATGTTGTATGAATGTAGTATATATGTAGCATGTATGTAGTAAGTATGTAGTATGTATGTATGTATATTGTATGAATGTAGTATGTATGAAGTATGTATGTATGTTGTATGAATGTAGTATATATGTAGTATGTATGCAGTATGTTTTTTGTTTTTTTTTGTTACATTCAACACATTAGCCGGATGATGAGACTGCTACTGTCCCATCATTGGCAAATGTGTCAATCACTGTCAGTGTAGCAGGCATCGCCCGATGGGACTTGTAGTCCCATCGGACGATGCCTGCACATACACAAGACCCCCGGCAGGCCCGCACAGACCACCGGCAGCCGGCACAGACCACTGACAGCCGGCACAGGCCCCCGAGAGGCCCGTACAGACCACCGGCAGCCGGCACAGGCCCCCAGCAGGCCTGTACAGACCCCCGAGAGGCCCGTACAGACCACCTGCAGCCGGCACAGGCCCCTTAGAGTCCCGTACAGACCATCAGCAGCCAGCACAGGCCCCCGACAGGCCTGTACAGACCTCTGAGAGGCCCGTACAGACCCCCTGCAGTCGGCACAGACCGCGCATCATGATGCGCACAGACTGCGCATCATGATGACATTTCAGCAGCCAATCACAGCCACACCAGTGGCTCATTGCATTATGGGGACTTCCGATTCCGGTATCCGATATTGAAAAAATATCGGTACTCGGTATCGGAATTCCGATACAGCGAATATCGGCCGATACCCGATATTTGCAGTATCGGAATGCTCAACACTAGTCACGAGATGTCAGGTCCGTACATTGGGCAGATGTACCTCTTCTTCCAGTCAGTTCTACCTCTGACCTGTCCATGTCAGGAGCTGTCACCATCTCAATATCTGCTGGCCCCACAGTCAAAATGTCTCTATCGTCCGACCCTACGTCATCAAACAAAACAAAGTCCCGGCCCCTCTCCAAGGCATAGACTAAGTCCCATGGTATCCCGCTCCCTTGGCACTCAACGCTATGGGACGGGTCAAACATTACTCTGCCTACCCCATAGTTCACCTTGACCCCATGTTACAGCGAACCTGGACCATTTTCTCTGTCAGCCAGAAAGTGAGCGAAGTTCCTATCAGAGTCACCTGACTCTTTGAGTCCAGCCGACCAGAGAATCTTTTCCGGCGCAACTTCACAGTACACACCTGCGGCCCATCGTTACTATATGGAAAGGATATCCCACATTCTGACCAAGTCATACACACACACTGTGGTTCCCCAGACATACCCACTGAGGTACCCAGTGCTGTCATTTCTTCAAACTCGGCCCCTTTCTGGACCACCACCCCACTTTGAGTTGCCGCCCCCTCCTGGGACTCCACCACTTTTTGGGTTACCACCCCAATTTGGGACTCCACCCCCTTTTGGGCTACCACCCCGATTTGGGTCACTGCCCCCTTCCGGGACTCCACCCCTTTTGGGATCTCCCCATGTCCGTTATACCGGTCTTCTCAGACCACAGTTCACACCACACAGTTTGTGTCTCTTACAATACCACACAAGTCTTTGCTGGCACCACCACAGCTCCTGCTGTCACCGATCGACACCACCCGCTGCTGTTCACACGCAGCTGCTGGTGTCCTCTTCGTAACCCCGCCGAGTTACAGGAAGCCGCTTGTCCCCTTCGTAACCCCGCTGAGTTACCTGAAGCCGCTTGTCACCTTCTTGACTCCCACTGAGCCACCGCAGGCTGAGTCGAGAAAAAAAAAACACACCACACAAAACTCAGGTGTCCTTTCTTTGTGCTATTCAGGATGTTACGTCTCCTCCTGAGACCGTCCAACACACAGGGCGCACCGGGTGCTATTCAGGGTAGCCGACCCTCCTCCCAGGGTTTCCCAACTCATCGGCCTCACCAGGTCCAGGGGCTCAGTGGGTGCTCTTCAGGACATCCGTCTCCACCTGAGACTGCCCAACACTCACACCTCACTAGGTCCAAGGTCATACCACGTGCTCCAGGGATCCGATTCTTCTCCCAGAACCTCCCAACACTGACCTTCCAGGACCTTGCTCACTGGCCCCGGTCAGTACAACACGAACACCTGTCCGTTACCTGCTGGCCGCGCAGGTTCTCGGATCCCTCTACTGCAGAGGTATCCTATAAGTCTTTTCCACTGACCGGCTCTCCCGGCTCAGCGCTGCCAGCACTGCACCATGTGCCCTTGGAAACTGTTGCCCCTAGCAACCGAACTCTGCAGTCCTCTTCCGTTGCTCCTAGCAACAAGGCTACAACAATGCCCATAGCTTTCTCCACCAACTGTGAGGTAGCGCTGTCATTCAAGTAGGGGATACTCACTTAGCCGCCACAAAACCAGATCCGGCACGGGTTTTCCACAAAACAATCATAGTCCCTTCGATTTATTTAGCATCATAAACTATCACAGAAACAGAAAACAGCATATAATCAGCATAGCGTCCATTACAGAGTTTCCCTCTGTTATCCTAGTCATATAAGTTATGCACTGTTCAATGCGCAGGCTTCCTAGCCCCAAGTTATGCTTCACCATGCTGCACACGTTCATTCCTTCCAAGGACCTAACAGGCACATGTCGCCATTACTCACAGCCACTTCACCAGGCTGTTAGCCAGGAAGCCCCATTTCAGCACGACCTTCCACACTGGACCAACTGGGTCCCAGCATTCACCACATGTGACCTATCCTGGCCACTAGAGTTGAGCATTCATAAGTCGCCGACTTTCGCTAAAGTCGGGTATCATGAAATGAAACCCGACCATAGCGTGAAGTCGGCCATGAGGTCGGCGACCAGAGGGCCAAAGTCGCGTTTCAAATGATGCTTCCAGCGCCCTTTTTCAGCCAATGATGGAGGACACACACTGTGGTCAACGCGATGACATGGGCAGCGGTCACCACCATCTTTGAGAATGGCATGCAAGTGATTGGCTTGCTTTGTGTGGCGTCACAGGGGCTATAAAAGGGCGTGCAAGCCGACCACCATCTTACTTCTGCCGATCTTAGAATAGGGAGAGCTGCTGCTGCTGATTCTGTAGGGAGAGCGTTAGGCAGGGGAGAAGAAAAAAAAACTGCTTCTGCTGGTAGCGATTTTCCATGTACAACAGTTTGTGTGCAGTGACAGGGGAGGATATATTTGTGTGCATCAGCTCTGTTGGTTATTAAGCTGCCTTATAAGGCTCCCTGATAACTGCATTGCTGTTTGCACACTGCTGTGCAAACTGCTTTTTTAAAAGCAAAAATACTTTTCTTCCTCTTTTCTGCACAGTTACCAAGCGTTCATTTTGCCACACTTTTGTGTGCAGCAGTCCTGCTTATTAGGCTGCCTGCTGCCATACTTGGACTGAGAGCATCATTGTCAGCCTCCTAAAATCTCTAGGGAGATTCAAATTCTCCCCAATACTATATACACCTTGTACCTTGTTATACACCAGCTTATTTCAGCCTGTAAAAATTGGGGTGTAATCTATAGTGGGCCTGAGATAATTGTTCAGCCTCCTAAAATCTCTAGGGAGATTCAAATTCTCCCCAATACTATATACACCTTGTACCTTGTCATACACCAGCCAATTTCAGCCTGTTAAATTGAGGTATAATCTATAGTGGGCCTGAGATAATAGTTCAGCCTAGGGAGATTCAAATTCTCCCCAATACTATATACACCTTGTACCTTGTTTTACAGTACCATATAGCTGGTGGTATTTTGGGTACATTTCCCAAAAATGAGGAAGTATGGTGGAAGAGACCGCGGAAGTGGGCGGGGAATGCCAACTGATACTGATGGTGGTGGTGGTGCATCTGCTGGTAGTGGCAAAAGCACAATAGCACCTAAGGCAGGAGGTGTTGAGCCTGCGTCATCGTCTGGCTCCACAAGTCCTCGAAGGCTCCCTTTTCTGGGAGTAGGTAAACTACTTTTAAAGCCGGAGCTTCAGGAAGACGTTTTGGCTTACATTGTTGACACAGCCTCCAGCTCTATCGCCTCCTCTTCTGAAGTTTCAAAAAATAAAAGTACTGAGTCGTCAGTGGAGGCTTCTGGTCAGGAACAACACCTTTCCTTGTGTCCTTCACCCCTACCAAAAGTGAAGGATGCGGCAGGCCACAACACAGATTACTCCATGGAGCTCTTTTCACATACCATGCCTGGGTTATCAAGTCAAATCGTGAATTCCCCAGTCCAAGATGAATCTGACATGGAATGCACTGATGCACAGCCACTGCTAGATTTTTCTGCTGGTACATTCACTCAGAGCACTACATTGTCCTCGCAGTGTACTGAGCCAGAATCTGACTCTGATGAAACTCAGGTGCCCCTTCCCGCATACTATACCACCTTACACGGTAACAAAGAGGAAGGTGCAGATGAAAGTGCAGGTTCCTTGAGCAGGTGTGGGGGCACACTCATGGGCCACGGCAATGGCACAGGGCCCTTCATAGTACGCAAAAGTGTCTCTGCCAGTGAGAGGGCCCACCCGCCGTCAGACACACCGCCGTACTATGAGGGGTCCTGTGCTAGTGCCGTCGCCAATGAGTGGGCCCCCCAGCATGCTCAGGATCACAGCACTTGCAAAGTTGAAATACTTACCTCTCCCTGCTCGACCGCCGTGACGTCTTCCGCGTTTCCTGACAGTGACATTCTGGTCAGAGAGCGAGATGACATCACGTCTGTACGCCCTCTGTCTAAATAGTCCAAGTGCAGAGAGATGGAAGATGGGGACGACAAGGAGTCCAGAGTACAAGGATTCCCTAGCGAGGAGACTTATTTAATTGTTTTAAAGGTTGGGAGCAATTTTTGGGGAGCACTATACTCTGGAGAATGATATATGGGGCCCACCATACATTGGAGCATTCCAAAGGTGGACATCAGACACTGGAGCAGGATTTACAGGGCCCATTATACACTGGAGCATTAGAAATGGGGCCCATTATATATGAAGCATTATTTGGGCCCATAAGACAGTGGAGCTTCATCCATGGGGACCAACATATACTGTAGCATTATGTGGAGCTCATCATATACTGTATCGAACATTATATGGGACCAATGATTCTGTATGGAGAAATATATGGGCCTCATTACTCTGTATGGCGCACTATGCGGTGGCCATAATACTGTATGGAGTAATATACTGTTCGTTTTTAGAGCTAATGGAGAATTTAAAATGGATATCAGTCATGTGATGTAAGAAGTGAAGTATATTTTTCATTGTACTATACCGCTATTTCTCTGCCGTATCAGAGGATCATGAATTGTGGCATGTGTTAAAGGAGCCCATTGACACTTTTTGGCCCTGGGCCCACGAAAATCTGGAGCCAGCCCTACACCCCACAACTTTAGCCAAATAATCCCCAGTTTTCAATGCCTAACTATTATTATAAAGTAAATTAAGGTTGACAAGCTTATGTAAGAAGAATTGATGTTTTTGGCATTAAAATGGGCACTGTAGGTGTGTTTCCTGTCCTCCACTCACTGCTGACTTTTCTTCCCCATTGACTTGCATTGGGTTTCGTGTTTCAGGCGGCCTTCAACTTTTCACGATAATCGGCCGATTGCGTTCGTCTCGACTTTTGCGAAAGTCGGGTGGTCCGAACCCGACTCGACCCGAAAAAAGGGAAAGTCGCTCATCTCTACTGGCCACCTTATACGGTCCGTAGCCACGCCCATGGGGTCACATGTCTATGACCTCATCACAGGTCCTTGAACCATTCACACATTTTTATCACAACGTTCTCAAACACACCCCCTGGGTGGGTTTCTAGGTAACTGGGTCCACCCATCTCCCCAGCTACCTGGAGACTTCCCCCTGATACATTGAACAACACCTCAAAAATATCATTGCTGATCAACACACACACATAAATCTCCATCTCAAGGCCACCCACCTTGAGATACATAACGGTCCTTCAGGATTCTGCCACTCATACTCTCTTGGGACATCCAAACAGCACCCCCTAGCGGACACAGTGGTCACTACACCAATATATATATATACTGTATATATATATATATATATATATATTAGGGATCCGTACTCACTCGGCAATGGTTGAGGTAGGCAGAGGAAGCGGTATTGCTGAAATGTCCAAGCAAGTTTATTAAAATGGCATAAAATGATCTGGATATGAAAACAAACAGACAGCCTTTTCTAGCACAACGCAGCAAACAAAAAAACAGTCCATATAGTAATGTGGGTCCACCCGCTCAGGTCTTTAGCACACACACAATGAAGGTCTCCACATCTCCAGCCACAGACATCGAATGAGACATCTGGCCTCCATATTATTAGCCAAACCTTGCCCCTGGGGTTGGGATATGTGAGCAGTCATTCCCACATATCTCTTATGACTGCTCGTAAAACCTGGCCCTGGAACGGCCAAATAACTCTCTCATCACTATATGTGCTGGAGCATGCTTCCAAGCTCACATCACCACAGCTAATAGCCACGATGACTCATATCTACCATCAAGGACTTGTTCAATTGCCATCTTACAAACCCTCCCAATCTGCCCAAAGCCGGGGGGGGGCTTGGTACCTTCTGCCAACAAACAGTGGACTCTCGACAGAGCATCAGCATTGCCATGCAGTTTCCCTGGCCTATGCTCCACATAGAAGTAAAAATCCTGAAGTACTAGGAACCACCTGGTCACTCGGGCATTGTTTCATTTTTTCTCCCTCATCCACTTCAGTGGTGCATGGTCTGACACCAGTCTAAACTTCTGGCCCAAGAGGTAGTATCTTAGTGTGTCCAGTGCCCACTTGATGGCTAAACATTCCTTTTTCACTATGGAGTAATTTTTCTCGAAGTACGACAACTTTCAGCTGAGATACATTATGGGGTGCTCTTCCCTGTTCACCTCTTGAGATAGGACAGCTCCCAGCCCCCTAGCTCGACATCCGACGCGTCCATCTGGACCAAGAACTCCTTGGAGAAATCAGATGCTACCAGCACCTGCTTTTTACACAGGCCCAGCTTCAGTACCTGGAAGGCCGTCTCAGCTTCTGGAGACCATTTAGCCATAGCCGACTTTGTTCCTTTAAGGAGATCTGTCACAGTGGCGGCTACCATGGCCAAGTTTTGGTCTAAACCGGCAGTAATAGCCCACAATGCCCAGGAACACACTCATCTGCTTCTTTTAGAGGGGTTGTGGCCAGCCCTGGATCGCCTAAACATTGCTTATCTGGGGCTTTATTTTCCCCTGCGTACAACATAACCCAAGTATCTCGCTTCCTAAATTCCCACGGCACACTTCTTCGGGTTTATGGAAAACCCCACCTTCCATAGAGCATCAAAGATCACCTGGACCTTGCTCAGATGGCTTCCCCAAACATGACTGAAGATCATAATATCGTCCAAGTAGGCCGCTGCATACTTTTTGTGGGGAGCTAGGATTCAGTTCATGGCTCTCAGGAATGTTGCTGGAGCTCCTTGTAACCCAACTGGTATCCTGGTATATTGTAAGCATCCATCTGGCATTGAAAAGGCAGTCTTCTCTTTGGCGCATTGGGACATGGGAATTTGCCAATACCGTTTTGTGAGGTCAAGGGTAGTAATGTACCAAGCCAGCCCTAGCCTCTCAATTAATTCATCGTCCTGGGGCATCAGGTAGGCATCGGTCTTAGAAACCTCGTACAGCTTCTGATATTCATTGCAAAATTGCCATTCCCCATCTGGTTTTGGCCCTAGGACTATTGGACTGGATCACCCACTCTTTGATTCCTCGATGACTTCCAGGCTCAACATCTATTTCACCTCCTTGGAGATCACCTTCCGGCGTGCTTCGGGAATCCGGTATGGCTTCAACTTGACCAGGACATTTGCAGGGACTTGCACAACTCCCGCATGACCTTTTTCATGAAGGGGGTCCCTTGGTCCGTCAGTATCTCCTTAGGAAGCCTGGTTCAGGAGAAGATATGATCAGCTCCTTAGAAATACATTTGGCTGAGGCAATTCTAAAGGGTACCGCCTCTGGATACCGGGTAGCATAATCCAGGACCACCAATATACACTCACTGGCCACTTTATTAGGTACACCATGCTAGTAACGGGTTGGACCCCCTTTTGCCTTCAGAACTGCCTCAATTCTTCGTGGCAGAGATTCAACAAGGTGCTGGAAGCATTCCTCAGAGATTTTGGACCATATTGACATGATGGCATCACACAGTTGGCGCAGATTTGTCGGCTGCACATCCCTGATGCGAATCTCCCGTTCCACCACATCCCAAAGATGCTCTATTGGATTGAGATCTGGTGACTGAGGAGGCCATTTGAGTACAGTAAACTCATTGTCATGTTCAAGAAACCAATCTGAGATGATTCGAGCTTTATGACATGGCGCATTATCCTGCTGAAAGTAGCCATCAGATGTTGGGTACATTGTGGTCATAAAGGGATGGACATGGTCAGCAACAATACTCAGGTAGGCTGTGGCGTTGCAACGATGCTCAATTGGTACCAAGGGGCCCAAAGAGTGCCCAGAAAAAATTCCCCACACCATGACACCACCACCACCAGCCTGAACCGTTGATACAAGGCAGGATGGATCCATGCTTTCATGTTGTTTACGCCAAATTCTGACCCTACCATCCGAATGTCGCAGCAGAAATCGAGACTCATCAGACCAGGCAACGTTTTTCCAATCTTCTACTGTCCAATTTCGATGAGCTTGTGCAAATTGTAGCCTCAGTTTCCTGTTCTTAGCTGAGAGGAGTGGTACCCGGTGTGGTCTTCTGCTGCTGTAGCCCATCTGCCTCAAAGTTCGACGCACTGTGCGTTCAGAGATGCTCTTCTGCCTACCTTGGTTGTAACGGGTGGCAATTTGAGTCACTGTTGCCTTTCTATCAGCTCGAACCAGTCTGCCCATTCTCCTCTGACCTCTGGCATCAACAAGGCATTTCCGGCCACAGAACTGCCGCTCACTGGATTTTTTTTCTTTTTCGGACCATTCTCTGTAAACCCTAGAGATGGTTGTGCGTGAAAATCCCAGTAGATCAGCAGTTTCTGAAATACTCAGACCAGCCCTTCTGGCACCAACAATCATGCCACGTTCAAAGGCACTCAAATCACCTTTCTTCCCCATACTGATGCTCGGTTTGAACTGCAGGAGATTGTCTTGACCATATCTACATGCCTAAATGCACTGAGTTGCCGCCATGTGATTGGCTGATTAGAAATTAAGTCTTAACACACAGTTGGACAGGTGTACCTAATAAAGTGGCCAGTGAGTGTATATTGATGTCCTCTTACGGATTTTACCAGGGCTCCCACTAGGTCCATCGATATTCACTCAAATGGCACCTCGATGATGGGCAATGGCACCAGAGGACTGCGGAAGTGGGTCACTGGGGAGATCAGCTGGCACGTGGGGCAGGAATGACAATAGTTCACAATTTCTCTTTAACACCCAGGCAAGTAGAATCTCTGCAGAATGCACTCCTGGGTCTTATCTGCCCCCAGGTGACCACTCAATACATGGGAATGAGTCATGTCTAGCACCCTTCATCTATAGGGCCCTGGAACCAATAGCTGCTCTATTACCTCACCTTTTGGCTTAGTTACCCTATAAAGCAGATCTCCAATCATAGCAAAATGAGGGAACTGACTGTTGGCTCCCGGCTCCTGAGGCACACCATTTAACACAGTTAGGCTGGTTTCAGACTAGCGCATTTTACATGCAGCGCACGGCGCCGCTAAGCCCAGCCCCCTGCCCGCCCCGTCCGGTCATTTCCTCCTACTATTGCACACGGCAGCATGCGATCTGTGCACCCTATCTTTAGCACAGGGTGCGCAGACCATGCGCTGACCGTGTGCTAGTAGGATTTTTGCATGCGCTGTGCACTTTTGAAGGTGCGTCGGTGTGCGCCGACCGCACCATGTTGCATTTTGGTGCGCTCGGCGCACCTTCAAAAGTGCGCAGCGCACTCAAAAATCCTACTAGCGCACGGTCTGCGCACCCTATGCTAAAGATAGGGTGCGCAGATCGCATGCAGCCATGTGCGATATTAGGAGGAAATGACTGGACGGGGCAGGCATGGGGCGGGGCTTAGCGGCGCCGTGCGCTGCATGTAAAATGCGCTAGTCTGAAACCAGCCTTACATTGTCAAATGCCCCTTTAAGAGTTAAGTCCCCGAGTTGGGCGGTTCCACCTCCAGCTCAGGGACATTGGCCTCAGTGGATGCTGCCTCACCTCATTGCCAACAAGTATACGAAATGGAAACCTGTTACCCACAGCCTGCGTCAAGGTTTCTTCCGGAGCAACCTGGCTGTTGTCTGGGCAACCAGACGTCCTCCCTTTTCCCCACAAGTCCCAAAATAACACAAAATTGGCCCTATTATAATAGAGTGCAATAGGTCCTTGACCACACCGACCTCATGGGACTTGCTGCCACAGTTTGTGTTTATGACCACTTGGGCCACAGGGTAGTCCTTCGCTTTGCCATGGATACAGCTGACGCCCATCCTCTTTCCAGGAACCATCCGATGGGGAATTTTTGTCCTCATTAGGGTCATCAAACTTCCTGAGTCCAGCAGACCAGTCACTAGCACCCTGTTTACTGACACGGGGCATTCCTGCTTCCCCTCTTATGTTTGGGCAACAGCTCTGCAGGTCGGATATGCAAAGAACAAGCAGTGCCATCCTGTGCTGCAGTCCATTGGCTCGGTGGTCATGGGACAATGGGTGACTATGTAGCCAGGGGTAAGACACTTCGAAGAAACTGCACTATGGGAAGGGACCTTTGACACTACCTCAAGTGCTCTTGACCACCCCCCAGGTGTGGCTCTAGCTAACTTCTTTTGGATATCTGCCCCGCTTTTGGAACCCAGTATGGAGATGCTCCACCCCCTTGCTTCTCCAAGGACCTCTCGACCGCTTGGTACCTCTCCACCAAGCTCAGTAGGTCATCGGCATTACAAGGATCTCCCTGGGCAACCTAGGATTGCACCAGCCTTGGTGGGGAATGTATTAACCTGTCCATGACAACCTTTTCCATCATCTGTGCTGGGGAGGTGGATTCAAGTTGTAACCATTTTTGGACCAGGTTATGATATCAAACATTGGAGTATTGTGTGCAATTTTGGACGCCGGTGCTCAAGAAAGGCATTACTGAACTTGAAAGGGTTCAAAGGTGGGCTACTAAAATGATAAATGGAGTTGGTTCACTACAATACCCAGAAAGGTTATGAAAATTAGGTCTATTTACTCTAGAAAAGAGAAGACTTAGGGGAGACTTAATATATATGTACAAGTATATCATAAGGCAATACAGAGATCTCTGAAAATGAACTGTTTGTACCCAGGACTGTGACAAGAACAAGGGGGCATTCTCTTCGTTTGGAGAAAAGACAATTTCTGCACCAGCATAGAAGAGGGTTCTTCACGGTAAGAGTAGTGAGGCTCTGGAATTCTCTTCCTGAGGAAGTGGTGATGGCCAACTCACTGAATGAATTTAAGAAAGGAATGGATGCTTTTCTTGTGAGTAACAGTATAGACGGCTACAAATAACATAATATTATAGGTAGACGGTTGACCCAGCTTAAGGGAAGGAATTATTTTCCCTATGGAGAAAATTGGCTTCTACTCTGTGGGATTTTTGCCTTCCCTAGGATCAACAATGCAGAACAGCTGCACTAAAAATAGGCTGAAATAGATGGACATAATGTCTTCCTTCAGCCTTCAAAACTATGTTACTATGTATTTTGGACCTGGGAGGATTGTCACTGCGATACACCCACTCGTGCACCTGTTGCGCCCTGACAGTCAAAGTTACGCCTAAATGTGGCAAGATCTCATCCTTTAACATGGCGTATTCTTTTGTGTTCTGCAAAGCCAAGTTATAATATGCCTTCTGTGGTTCACCTGTCAAATAAGGCGCTAAAACCTCGGCCCACTGCTTCGGAGGCAATTTCTCCCACTCCGCCACCCTTTGAAACACCGCCAGGAACGCCTCAACGTCATCCCCTGGGGTCATCTTTTGCAACGCTCTTCTTACCATTTTCCTCATGTAACTGGTCTTTGGGTTGGGGCGCTCATCCTGCCCTGGATGGCGGTTGCCAGAAGCTGCATCAGCTGACGTTGCTCCTGCTGGCTCTGCAGGATCTGCTGCCGCTGTTCCTGCTTGCTCTGCTGGACCTGCTGCCGCTGCTCCTGCTGGCTCGGCTGTAATAACAGCCTGTTGGTCTCTTGCTGTTGCTGCTGCACATGGACCAGGTGTTTCAGCAGTACCTCCATGTTTCAGCAGTACCTCCATGTTGTCAGATTTCCCTCCTGCAGCCGCTTTCACCCAGGACATGCGGTATCGGCAGTCACACTGCCTCTTGGGATTTGTGCCCATGCTTCTAGCACCAATTGTAGGGATCCGTACTCACTCGGTTACAGTTGAGGTAGGCACAGGAAGTAGTTTTACTGAAATGTCCAAGAAAGTTTAATAAAAAGGCATAAACTTCACTGGATAGGAAAACAAAAGAACAGCCTTTCCCGACACAAAGTAGCAAACATAAAAATAAACAGTAATGTGGGTCCGCCTGCTCAGGTCACTGTCTTTAGCACACACACAATGGAGGTCTCTACACCTCCAGCTACAGACACCGAATGAGACATTCGGCCTCCATTTTATTAGCCAAACCACGCCCCTGGGGTTGGGATATGTGAGTCATTCCCACCCATCTATTATGACCGCTTGTAAAACCCAGCCCTGGAACAACCAAATAACTCTCTCTGCTCTATATGTGCTGGAGCATGCTTCCGAGCTCACATCACTACAGTTAATAGCCGCAATAACACAAATCTCCCCTCAAGACTTGCCCGGCAGCCATCTTACAATATACAGTATATATTAAAAAATAATGTGATCCCCTATATTATGTAAAGGAGATAGAGTGGCATGTTAAAGTACATTTACAGTTCAAAAATTACAAAAAGGATAATGGTCAGATGCAAAGGTTTGGACACCCTGCATGGATATTACCTAGCAGCACACACTTTTGAAACAGGTGTGGACATACCGCATGTTCAGCCGGTGCAACTGCAACATGGCCAGAAGTGGGGGCTAATAATGAGGGCAATCTGGACCGTTTCCCCAGCTCCCACATACACATACACATACAAGTAAGCACTATATTGCCGGTAGCAGTAGCAGGGTTAACACAGTATTTTATTACATACACCTGCTAGAAAACAAGAACAGTGTATGTAATAATATACTGTACATACATTGGTCATGTTACTGTGATGTCACCACAGGTCCTGTACTCCTTGGGAGTCAGACAGCAGAAGCGCATGGGCGACCTTACCTATGTGCAACCAGTGCGGCCACCAGACATCAGAGGGGGCGCAGGGAGACATCAAATCAACTTCATATGCTGCTCCAGGAGTGGGCAGGCAGACTGCAGGCAATGAATTTCTCCATCCTTCTGTGCTCTGCTCTCAGTCTTCTCTGGAGATGCTGTTGGCAAATACCCAGTACTCTCCTAGATGTACAATGCAGGGTGTGGGCTGGGTTCCTCTTTCAGGCAACGGTGATGGCCAGCACGGTGAGCACACTCTAAACCCAGTGACTCGCATAGCTTGGGACTTGCGGCCTAGTGGGAATACCGAGTTCCCTGCTAACGATCAGATATATTGACAGAGACTACGACGGGGATGGGCCTAGTATTGAGAGTGACTTCCATGAAGTTGAGACATAAAAGGCAATATCATGGTAATATAACCAATCATATGACCAGGTCCTGAATTATGCTAAACATTGGAAGCTACACTGATAATGCTATTATCAGTGTAGCTCCTGTTATAGACACTGTAGGCCCTGTAGGCACTGTAGGGTGCCCTGAGCAATTGCCCAATTTTTACCTGCAATGCCGTCCATGGTTGGAAATATTCTCTGTAGGAGCAATGCTTCATTATACAACATCTGATGAGAGTGATAAAGCTAGGAGGTGCCATTGAGCAATGTGCATTGGGTGCTAAGTGCTAATGGGTGCCAACAATTCACCTCATCTTGGGAATAGTCATTAGATATACAGTAGGCCTGTTCACACTACCTATCCGGCAATGTTGGGAAATGCTAGTTGGGCTAGTAGTTTCGGTAATGGGATGCCTACCTTTGCATAACTTTTAATGGTTTCCTTGTCCTCTTGATTCTCTACTGCTCTAAAACCGCAGGTTGCTTTAAGCCTGTGGCATACCAAAGGTCAGGATCATTCAGGGCAAGACATGGAGCGGAATGACATTGCTTCATTTCACCACCTGTGCAGTAATGTAGAATGCAGGAAAAAACATGAAGCCACAATACATTATCATGGAAAAGGGGTGAGATAAGTTTCAGTTTATTTTATTCTTATTGCCAGGACTTGTGAGGATTTAAAGAGGGCAGTGCAGAACAGGCTGTCATTAAAAGTGCCTGAGTGATTAATGCCACTATATAGTGAGCAGTGACTGTATCCACTCCCTGCACTCTACCGATGACTAAAAGAGAGTGGCTGCAGGGAAGATACAATTTAGTTTTCTACCTGTAGTCGCGGCTCCAGTAAACCAGCTACACAGGATTTAAATGAGATTAAATGCAATTTATATATAGACTAGCTGAAGAGCCCGGCACTGCCCGGGCATAGTAACTAACTGTGGTTAGTTATAGCAAATTATAATTATCCTCCATCCCGTAGTCCTGTGCCCATATACCCACCATATATATCCACGATCCCATAGGCCCGTGCCCATATACCCATCATACATATCCTCCATCCCATAGTCGAGTGCCCATATACCCATCACACATCCTCCATCCCATAGTCCCATGCCCATATACCCATCACACATCCTCCATCCCATAGTCCCATGCCCATATACCCATCACACATCCTCCATCCCATAGTCCCATGCCCATATACCCATCATACATATTTGCATCCCATAGTCGAGTGCCCATACACCCATCACACATCCTCCATCCCCTAGTCCCATGCCCATATACCCATTATACATATCCACGATCCCATAGGCCTGTGCCCATATACCCATCTTACATATCCTCCATCCCATAGTCCAGTGCCCATATACCCATCACACATCCTCCATCCCATAGTCCCGTGCCCATATACCCGTCATACATATCCTCCATCCCATAGTCCAGTGCCCATATACCCATCACACATCCTCCATCCCATAGTCAACCATTATGACATCAAAATGAGCAGCGGGGCTTGCAACCTATGATGACATCAGCGTTGCCATGGCAAACATTATGATATCATAATGAGGGGAGGGGCGGGGCTTGATACACACACACTTTTTCCCCATTATGTAGATAGGGGCAAAATTGTTTGGTGAATTGGAACACGCGGGGTTAAAATTTCGCCTCACAACATAGCCTAGGACATTCTCGGGGTCCAGACGTGTGACTGTGCTAAATTTTGTGGCTGTAGCTGCGACGGTGCGGATGCCAATCCCGGACATACACACACACACATACATACATACATACACACATACATACATACATACACTTGAGCTTTATATATTAGATTACATCAATATCTGCAGGTAAATACGATTTGTACGACAGGTTCCCTTTAAACTCTTCATTTTTATAAAATCTTAAAACAGATGCAGCCAAACGGTAATAAAGAGCACAGACCAAGGAACAGCATTTCTCCTGTATTAATATGTTCACCTTAAATAACCCCATATACATTTGTTCTATACGCCTGAGTTTTTCTTCAACAAATGTCCAATGCACAGTGCTATAAATATGAGAAAATAAAACACATACTTTTTCTATTAACAGTCATGTTTT
The DNA here is from genome assembly GCF_039654945.1 of Dendrobates tinctorius. Lineage (NCBI taxonomy): Eukaryota > Metazoa > Chordata > Amphibia > Anura > Dendrobatidae > Dendrobates > Dendrobates tinctorius. The sequence goes on from NW_027361711.1 coordinate 5,486,793, forward strand.
ATGCAGTCACTAAAAATCCTCTACTTTTTCATCTGCTGTTTTATGTTACCAAAAGTTGCATATCTTGTTGCCCAAGAAATTGCAACTGTGGCGTGAATGACATAATTTCATCCTAAGGGCTTCTGGGAAATAGAACAGCAGCTATTCTACTTATGTGTCCAAAGCATATCATGTATCTCTTCATTATTCCTAACAGCTAGCTTTTGTATTCTTTACATGTATGCCAGGCTCACACTAAATTGTGGTCTTCATTTCATCTCTAAAACAACTGTCAGGGGTTTACGTTTTATGAAGAAATGAGAACTGGATGTTCTTAAGTTGCTTAGTCCCCAGACCACCTTGTTACAGCTGAAAGCGCAAGCTTACTGAAAGCTAGCAGAACATTCTAACACAATGTATATGTTCTGTGAAAAAAAGGAAGTATATCCAAATATGTTCATGGTTCGTTCAATCATGGCAAGGTCTGAAATAATCTTACCACATAATTTATCAACATTGGGATTTTCACACCGATGGTAACATCAGCTGGTTTAGAACGCCTTGGCCTAACTGCAAGCATGATTATTGTGGGATTTCAGTGTCAGGAAGCAGAATACTACGCATCTGAATTCTCCAAAGTAATTCATTTATTTCTATTGTTGAGTTAGAAGAAAAAGTAGTCAGTCGGGGAGGTGCTTGGTGCCCATGAAAAGGGCAACAGGCTGATTATGCTATTGGATTGAAACATTATGGTATGTAAACAGGCCTCTATAGATAGTGAAAAACATGAGATGACAGAATGTATTCGTAGATTTAAAGCACCCTCCAGCATTCTTCTTATGTTACAGCTGGATTGGAATCATTAATGTAAGCTCTCTGTCCCTAGTATTATACTTGTAGCAAGGTGGCATGGGGTGGTAGTCGTGGGCGAGTCCTCCAAGGCACAGTCAGTCAACACCCCGGCCCCTTGCACATGAGTAGAGAGTTCCAGTCCCAGCCCTGAGTCACAGTAGGTTACCTCAGATATACGGCTGCTCTCCATGCTGGAACAGCATCCTCTGGATGTACCACACATCACACTTTGTAGGGCCCAACTGTGGCAACTTGTTTAACAAAGATGGTGCAGAGAAGAAGAATTCCTGAGCTGTCCCTTTTCTTAAGTGTCACTCCTCCAGCAACAGCTGCAGCAGCAAAAGCAATGGCTCCCAGTTGGCTTCCACGAGCCAAAAGTCTCTTGTGGGGCACACACACAGTCCTTGTGCCTGCTACCCGACAGTCCACTGGCAGCTCTTGTTCCTTCCAGGGGGCACAGGCAGGGACTTCCAGTCCCTTTGATGGCTGCTGGGCCAGCCTCCTAAATTAACCCTTTACTATCCCTAAGCTGCAGACATATATTATACAATAGCAAAACATTGAGACAAGACAAACAGCACAGCATAACCATAACACATTACATTAATACATATAGTGAACATTGCAAGACAATACATATTTATGCATAACCCACAACTGGGGCACCGCATGGGGGACCACATATAGGAAAGGAGAGAGGGAGCAACCGAGGGTTCCTGCCACCTCCTTACATACTTACCAGTCACCGCCTTCATCTTTTATTGGCACCGCTCCTGTCATCTTCTGCAGTTTGATACTTACAGGATCGCTGCAGTATATGCTGGGTATACTAAAGGTCACTACTAGTGATGAGTAAATAGTGAAATATTTGAATTTGGGAAAATTGGCGCGAGTATTTTCTAATATCCATGTATTCATACCAAATAACAAATCCGATGCAAGTCAAAGGGAAAGCCGAATATTTTTCTTCTGGACCCAAAAAAAAGGTCCGGGGGCCTGAGAAAATAGCTGAAATAGATAGGAAAGTGATAAAACTAAATGGTAACAGCATGGAGAAGATGATGCTTGCATGCTTTTCTGACTCACACCACAATAGATGAAAAGCCGGCAATTCTTCTGCCGCATACAGTTAAATCACGGCATGAGCAGGATAAAATAGATAGATTACATACACTACATACGCATAAAAAAATAGATTTATAGATGTCAGTAACACACACCCATATATATATATATACATATATATATATATATAACATATATACTCGAGTATAAGCTGAGATTTTCAGCCCAATTTTTAAGGCTGCAAGTGCCCCTCTCGGATTATACTCAAGTCATATATGCCAGGGGGTCGGCGGGGGAGGGGGAGCGCAGGTGGCAGATCATACTTACCTCCTACTGGCATGGTCTCTGCATCCCCTGCTTCTCCCAAGGTCTCTGGCGCCTGTGTTCAGCGGTCACGTGGTACCGCTCATTAAAGTAATGAATATACGCATATTCATGACTTTAATGAGTGGTACCATGTGACCTCTGAAGGAAGGAAGAGCTGCAGTGCCGGAGACCATGGGAGAAGCAGGGGCTGCAGAGATGCACCAGGAGGGGGTAAGTATATGCTATATTGACCAGTCCCCGCTCCACCGTCGTGCGCCGCTTTGTCTTCCTCATCCTTTGGCTGTGACGTTCAGGTCAGAGGGTGCGATGATGTGGTTAGTGCGCGCCCTCTGCCTGAACAGTCACTTCAGAGACCCGGAAGACTGAGCGGCGCACGGCGGTGGAACAGTGACAGGTGAATATCTCAGGTGCAGTGGCGACACCAGCACCTGTATGTCTTTTTTTTATTCGCAGCAGCATATGGGGCAATAACCTTTATTGAGCAGCATATGGGGCACAATCTATGGAGAATCTTTTGGGGCAGCATATGGAGCATAATCTATGGAGCATCTTATGGCTCAGCATATGGGGCATAATCTATGGGGCAGCATATGGAGTATAATCTATGGAGCAGCATATGGAGCACAATCTATGGAGCATCTTATGGAGCAGCATATGGGGCATAATCTATGGAGCATCATATGGGGCAGCATATGGAGCATAATCTATGGAGCAACATATGGGGCAGCATATGGAGCAAAATCTATGGAGCATCATATGGGGCAGCATATGGAGCATAATCTATGGAGCATCTTATGGGGCAGCATATGGGGCATAATCTATGGGGCAGCATATGGGGCATAATCTATGGAGCATCTTATGGGGCCATAACCTTTATGGAGCAGCATATGGGGCATATTTTTCTATGGAGCATATTATGGAGCCATGATTAACCTTTGTGCAGCATTATATGGGGCATATTTCATATGAAGCATCTTATGGGGCCATCATGAACTGTATGGAGCATTATATGGGGCTCCTGATTCAATGTGGATATTCAAAAACATTTAACCCACTGATGTCTCAATTAATTTTACTTTTATTGGTATCTATTTTTATTTTTGAAATTTACCAGTAGCTGCTGCATTTCCCACTCTAGGCTTATACTCGAGTCAATAAGTTTTCCCAGTTTTTTGTGGCAAAATTATGGGGTGTCGGCTTACACTCGGGTAGGTGTATACTCGAGTATATACGGTGTGTATATATACACACTGTGAGAAGCATGGGGGAATCGTGGATGAGGACAGGTATACCTCGCCCAGATACCTTTCCTATGTGGCCTAGTCTGGTCAGTATCTCACCTGATGACTAATGAGCAGAGGGAGGCGGGTATAAAAGGATGCCAGGTGGTGTGTTAGTTGCTCAGCCTGGGGAACACAGAGAGCATGTCTGTGTGAGCGACACTTGTGAGTGAAAGCAGTGCTCATGGTAACCGTGGTTTGGCTGGACGGGAGAAGCTCCCTAGTTGGTAGTTAGATCGGACCCTGTTTAGTTAGTGCCGGACAGGCAAGGTTTTTGTTTTATGCTTTATTTTTCTGTATGTTTTGCTTTCACCTGAAATAAACCTGACCCAGGGTGAGTTATGTCCAGATCCCGGCTATGCATCTGAGTTTCACGCTAAACCCACGTGGCCTTTGACCCCAGCAAAGGCGATCCCAGACCGTTTTATCACAAATTGGTGGAGAATGCGGGCACCACGTTGAAAGCATGAACATGGAGGACGTTGTGAAAGCACTGGTACAGTCCACCACCGTGCATCAAGAAGCTAATCGGGTGATGATGGCCCAGCTGAAGGAGTTGGTGGACATGACAGCTACGGATCGTTCACTTCTCCAGCAGGTGGCGCAGCACCTGGTGGCCTTGCCTGAGGTTAACCCGGAAGCCGAGTCGAGAGTGCTTCACGTGAGTCGGTACTGGCACAAGATGACGACCAAAGATGACATCGAAGCATACCTGACCACGTTTGAACTGACGGTGGTGCGAGAAAAATGGCCGAAGGCCCGCTGGGCCGGCCTGATTGCCCCGTTTCTTTTCGGTGAGGCCCAAAAGGCTTATTATGACTTAGAACCTGAAGCCGCGCAGGACTTTGACAAACTGAAAGCCGAGATCTTGGCCCAGCTGGGAGTGACGTCCGCTGTCCGTGCACAAAGAGTGCATCAATGGACTTATCAGCCGGATAAACCACCACGGTCACAGATATTCGACCTGATCCACCTGACGAAGAAGTGGCTACAACCCGAGGTGCTGACGGCGGCAGAGATGATCCAGAGAGTCGTCCTGGACAAGTACCTGAGATCTCTACCGCCAGCCCTGAGGAAGTGGGTAAGCCATGGAAATCCTACGACGGCAGATCAATTGGTGGATATGGTTGAGCGTTACTCCATGGCGGAAGGACTCCGAGACGATGCTACGCCACCTCAGTCTTCATCATCTCCACGTGGAACCAGTAAGACTGTTCCCAGGAGTAGGGGAGAAGGAAAAATCCCTAAGACAGTGGGGGAGGAAAACGGGACAGCCCGCGCGGTGAGGCCAAGAGTAGCGAACGTTGGTCAAGGGGCCCGATAGGTGTTTTTGCTGCCAAGAGATGGGCCGCATCGCTGCGAACTGTCCGGACACTACTGAACCCATGCAGTGCGACGCCACAGACTCTCAAAAACACATGTCTATGGTTGCCCGGGTAGTGAGTGTGAATGCAGGTCAAAATAAGGTGGAAAAACACCTGTGTGATGTAACGGTGGATGGAAAAAGGGTGGTGGCATTGGTAGACTCGGGAAGTGTGGTGACTCTGGTGAAGGCCAGTCTGGTGTCAGCCCTGACTGGACCATCAGACAAATTTTCGTGTGTGCATGGAGACACCTGTTCGTACCTCACCATGGTCATATGCATTTCTACTTCCTATGGGTCTGTGCAACATAAAGTGGGACTTGTCCCCGCGTTGTTACATGATGTTATCTTGGGCTGGGATTTCCCCCACTTCTGGCAATTGTGGGAGAATCAGTTGATGCCCCAGGGTAACAGTGTACGGGATTACTCTCCCAGGGTGCGTGTGGGTCCCGAACCCCTGGAGGAGGTTCCCCAGAGAGACTCTAGTGACGAGTCTACTGGAAATGAACTTCAGTTCCCGTTTTCAGTCATGGCGGGGGATACGGAGGAGACCAGGGAAGAGGAGGGGGAATGCAGCCGACCACCTCCCCGTTTGCCGGATGTGGAAGTCCAGAAAGATGACTTCCAAAGCGAGCAAATAAAGGATCCTACCCTTTCTCAGGCTAGGACAAATGTAAAAATGATAAATGGGGTACCCGTAGAACCTGGCACTAGGCTGGCATATCCGTACATGGTCCTGGAGAATGATTTATTATATCAGATAGAGAAAAAAGGGGAAGACACGGTGAAAAGATTAGTTGTGCCAAAACCCTACCGGTGGAAAGTGCTGGACCTGGCCCACGGACATGTGATGGGAGGGTACATGGGAGTCCAGAAACCACCGAAAGGATATTACACTGTTATGTTTGGCCAGGCATGCATCATGATGTTCGTGTATATTGTGAGTCTTGTCCTGACTGCCAAGCCTCTGCGCCTAAACCCCGGTTCTGTAGCCCTTTGGTGCCCCTACCTATTGTCATGGTCACGTGTGTCTGGACGCAGATGTTTCCGCAAGGCGAACCCATGTGACACACGTGACCCTGGATACACCGCCTCCAGTGGGGCGCATTTAAATAATAAAACGTGCAGGTGGATACGCCGCCTCCACCTGGCGAATTTGTGAATTACACGTTATACATAAAATCTGGAAACCCCGCCTCCAGTAAGGCAAATTTAAATAATAAAGGGGGAACCTGGGAAACTTTAACAATGGTGGGCCCTGCGATAGGGAATGGGGACATGGAGACCTCCTAAGCTCCCCTGAGCCAGTGTCCCTGCACTCCTTACATTCCCTAAACAGGCTCCGCACCTGTCGCCGCACGCGTACCTTTACGCCCTTGCTCACCCTGACCCTAAACCCTCACTAGGGAATGGGTCGGTGCGGAGACTAATCCCACCACTGCACTAATAACACACATGAGGAAAGAGACAATACAGGGGAAACACCACTTAGCTTTGCTCAGTTGCGTACGCTCCTAGCAACAGAGCCCACCACCTGCATGCGTCTTCTTTTCCACCCGGATCCATCACCATAACAGGATCCTTCACCTTAGTGCAGCCTTGGAGCAGAGTCCACCACCAGTTGCAGCTGCTTAGTACCAGAGTCCCAAGGATGAGTTCAGCTTCTGACACGAAGTCGAGCATGCTTGAGTCCAGCTCAGCGGCCAAGTCCCACATGGTGAGTGCCACTCTCCATAGTCGCCACTCCACCAGTCCATGCAGACACTTCCCGCTGACACCATCACTGCGACCCCACCACGCCATGCCAGCCCTTCGTCCAGACACCATAGCTGAAACACGTCCCCCCTGGCTAAGCTGCGCAGGACTCCTCACCAGCTCCATCCTTCCTCCAGGCTCTCCAACTCAAAGTGAACACAAACTCACAATATCACAGGCAGTGAGTGAACACCCTGAGCACACCTTTATAGGGTGTCACACCTGATCCATAATTAAGTGAACATAAACCTAAACCTAAGGTGCGATACCATTCCCCACCACCGGGCATCTTAGAATGAACGACACCACGTGATAATTCTAATGGCCACCGGGGGCAATCACGACACACTTTGGAACCAAAGGAAAAAAAAGTTCACTTAATGCATTTAATACCGCCAGATCCAACACTGGATCATGACAGTAACCCCTCCTTAATGAGGGGCCTCTGGACCCTCAAGACCACCCCTCATTAGGGAAACACCTACAGCGGGGACGCCCAGATCCTGAGTTCACCCCACCATTACCTGACACTTCAGGTTCATGACAAATACCGCTGGTATTGGCAATACATGTTCATTTTGGAGGCACCACTCATCTCCACAGCGCCGACCTGGGGAACGAGATTATGTATGTGTATGTATGCTAAGAGCTGATCAGACTCCACAACACATTTCCGAGATGTTTTTTGGTGGCACCCATACATGCTTGTTCACACACAGGTCCGGACCTGAACGTTTATTGCACACATACATTTGTCATAACTTGGTGAACTTACTCTGGACTTGACAACAGAGGCGTCCCCCTGTGTCACCACACTCACACCCCCACTATTCACCAAGGGACACCACCCTCCAACCCTTTCACCATGAGGACTGCGCCTCCTAGGGTTGGTTAATGGCGAGGGTAGAGATTTGTCCCTACTCCCCCGCAGCACACATGCTGCACACACCAGGAGGAGAAGGGGACCGGGAAATGGAGGAAATATACTCTCGCTGGTCACCTCCACACGACCAGGAGGGCGGCTTCTTCGATGGTATGAAGATTTGGCGTAAAACCCCGCGGACTATCACACCAGTCAGCTCACCACAGGGGCGTACCCCTTCACCTCGGGGAATACCAGGCAGCTACGTGGGGCACCATTCCTCCCACCTGCCTGGGTGCGCCCGCCTGCATGAACCAGTCCTGCTCCCCAGCAGCGACTCTAGGGGGTTTTAGTACCATAGCCGCCGGAATATGGAGGAAAATATATACACTCGCTGGTCGCCTCCACACGACCAGGAGGAGCGGCATCGAAGATTTGGCATGAGCCCCGCGGACTATACACCAATCTGATCCCTACAGGGACGTACCCCTTCACCTCGGGGAATACCAGGCAGCTCCGTGGGGCACCATTCCTCCCACCTGCCTGGTTGCGTCCCCTGTATGAGCAAGTCCTGCTCCCCAGCAGCGACTATACACCTAGTCTGCTCACCACAGGGATGTACCCCTTCACCTCGGGGAATACCAGGCAGCTCCGTGAGGCACCATTCCTCCCACCTGCCTGGGTACCTCCCCGTGCATGAGCAAGTCCCGCTCCCCAGCAGCGACTCTAGGGGCTTTTGCCAAACCGCAGCCGCCATTTTTGTTTCTCTGGTTATCTGAGCAGAGGCCCCAGACCCTAATAACTGCTGCTGCAGCGGCTCTAACACACCATGCCGCTCCCCACTGCACCTCAGTGAGGCCCGGCAGCAATTACCACAGGTCTCCACATGGCCAAAGCTCACCAGAAAAAAAAGTAAGGGCCTGTGATAATGTCATGGTCACGTGTGTCTGGACGCAGATGTTTCCGCAAGGCGAACCCATGTGACACACGTGACCCTGGATACACCGCCTCCAGTGGGGCGCATTTAAATAATAAAACGTGCAGGTGGATACGCCGCCTCCACCTGGCGAATTTGGGAATTACACATTATACATAAAATCTGGAAACCCCGCCTCCAGTAAGGCAAATTTAAATAATAAAGGGGGAACCTGGGAAACTTTAACAATGGTGGGCCCTGCGATAGGGAATGGGGACATGGAGACCTCCTAAGCTCCCCTGAGCCAGTGTCCCTGCACTCCTTACATTCCCTAAACAGGCTCCGCACCTGTCGCCGCACGCGTACCTTTACGCCCTTGCTCACCCTGACCCTAAACCCTCACTAGGGAATGGGTCGGTGCGGAGACTAATCCCACCACTGCACTAATAACACACATGAGGAAAGAGACAATACAGGGGAAACACCACTTAGCTTTGCTCAGTTGCGTACGCTCCTAGCAACAGAGCCCACCACCTGCGTGCGTCTTCTCCTCCACCCGGATCCATCACCATAACAGGATCCTTCACCTTAGTGCAGCCTTGGAGCAGAGTCCACCACCAGTTGCAGCTGCTTAGTACCAGAGTCCCAAGGATGAGTTCAGCTTCTGACACGAATTCGAGCATGCTTGAGTCCAGCTCAGCGGCCAAGTCCCACATGGTGAGTGCCACTCTCCATAGTCGCCACTCCACCAGTCCATGCAGACACTTCCCGCTGACACCATCACTGCGACCCCACCACGCCATGCCAGCCCTTCGTCCAGACACCATAGCTGAAACACGTCCCCCCTGGCTAAGCTGCGCAGGACTCCTCACCAGCTCCATCCTTCCTCCAGGCTCTCCAACTCAAAGTGAACACAAACTCACAATATCACAGGCAGTGAGTGAACACCCTGAGCACACCTTTATAGGGTGTCACACCTGATCCACAATTAAGTGAACATTAACCTAAACCTAAGGTGCGATACCATTCCCCACCACCGGGCAACTTAGAATGAACGACACCACGTGATAATTCTAATGGCCACCGGGGGCAATCACGACACACTTTGGAACCAAAGGAAAAAAAGTTCACTTAATGCATTTAATACCGCCAGATCCAACACTGAATCATGACACCTATTATTGAAGTCCCGTTTGAGAGGATTGGGATGGATTTAGTTGGGCCCCTTGGGCAGTCTGCCCATGGTCACCAACATACCCTGGTCATCTTGGATTATGCCACTCGTTACCCGGAGGCCATCTCTTTGCATAACACGGCCACCGAGACAATTGCCAAGGAACTGGTGCATGTGTTTAGTCGGGTCGGTATTCCAAAACAGATACTCACTGACCAGAGGACTCCCTTTATGTCCCGGGTAATGAGGGAGCTCTGCAGGCTGCTGCAAATCGAACCGTTATGCACATCCGTGTATCACCCTCAAACAGACGGGCTGGTCAAACGGTTCAATAAAACTCTGAAGCAGATGCTGAGAAAGGCGATAGATAAGGATGGGAAAAACTGGGACTATGTACTTCCGTATTTGCTTTTTGCCATCAGGGAAGTGCCCCAATCTTCCACTGGATTCTCACCTTTCAAGTTATTGTACGCCCAACGTCCCCACGGACTGTTGGACATCGCAAAAGAAACCTGGGAGGGTCAGGTCACTCCGTTTAAAACGGTGATAGATCATGTAACACAAATGCAGGACCGTATTGCTGCTGTTATGCCCATCGTCAAAGAGCACATGATGCAGGCTCAGGGAGCCCAAAAAAGAATCTATGATAGGGGCGCCAAGATCCGTACATTTGCACCCGGCAATAGGGTGTTGATCCTGGTCCCCACGGCCGACAGTAAATTCCTGGCAAAGTGGCAGGGCCCCTTTGAGATTAAGGTAAGAGTTGGTGAGGTAAACTACAAAGTGTATCAGGCAGGTAAAAGGAAACCTGAACAGATTTTTCATGTAAATCTGATAAAACCCTGGAAGGATCGATCTGCCTTATCAGCGGATCTGGCCCGGCCCTTCTGCTCGCATACCGTACCGGAGGTACGGATTGCAGAGACTCTCTCGGAGTGGCAAAAGATCGAGGTCAGGCAGTTTCTACTTCACAACCAAAAGTTTTTCTCTGAAAAACCCGGGCAGACAACGCTAATGAAACATGACATTATAGCGGAACCTGGGGTCACCGTCCATGCGAAACCCTATAGAATCCCAGAAGCGCGCCATGAAGCCGTTTCCCGAGAAGTCAAGGCAATGTTAGAGTTAGGGGTCTTTGAGGAGTCACACAGTGCTTGGTCCAGCCCGATTGTGTTAATTCCGAAACCGGACGGCACCATCCGGTTCTGCAATGACTTCAGGAAACTGAATGCGGTCTCAAAATTTGATGTTTACCCTATACCTCGGGTCGACGAGTTAATAGATTGGTTAGGGAAGGCCCGGTATATTACGACCCTAGATCTAACAAAGGGATATTGGAAGATCCCTCTGGCGGAGGCTGCCAGAGAGAAGACGGCGTTTGCTACACCGGAAGGTTTATTTCAGTATGTGTATATGCCATTTGCACGGAGCACCGGCGACATTCCAGAGACTGATGGATCGAGTCCTGAGGCCACATAGGCAGTACGCTTCTGCCTATTTGGATGACATTGTCATTTACAGCTTGGACTGGGAGACTCACCTCCGCAAAGTGCAAGCTGTGATTGAGGACCTGTGGGGGGCAGGTCTAACCGTTAAACCCCACCTCGATAAAATTCAAGCGGTTCAGGACTGGCCGCAACCAGCTAACAAAAAGCAGGTGCAAGCCTTTCTGGGGATCGCCGGCTATTATCGCCTTTTCATCCCCAATTTTGCAGCCATCGCTACCCCCCTGACGGATCTTACCAAAGGGAAAGATTTTGTCATGGTTAAATGGAATTTAGCGGCTGAAGAAGCCTTCCATAGTCTAAAATGGGCACTCTACTCTCAACCCGTACTGGTGACTCCAGATTTCTACAGCGAGTTTGTGGTACAAACTGATGCCTCTGAGACCGGTATCGGGGCCGTACTGTCACAAGCGAGGGACGCAGTGGGACACCCGGTCCTCTATTTCAGCAGGAAGCTGAATAAACATGAGCAAAAGTATGCGGTAGTGGAAAAAGAGTGCCTAGCCATTAAGTGGGCTATAGAGTCCCTCAAATATTATCTGGTGGGCAGAAAGTTCAGGCTGATCACTGACAATGCCCCTCTAAAGTAGATGCACTTGCACAAGGACCGGAATAGCCGAGTGACCTGATGGTTCCTTGCCCTGCAGGCCTACACTTTTACAGTGGAGCACCGCCCAGGGGTACAGATGAGGAATGCAGATGCCCTGTCCGGAGTGCACTGTTTGGCGGGTGTCATTGCTCGACCGGAGTGGTCTGAGCAGAGGGGGGTATATGTGAGAAGCATGGTGGAATCGTGGATGAGGGCAGGTATATCTCGCCCCGATACCTTTCCTATGTGGCCTAGTCTGGTATAAAAGGATGCCAGGTGGTGTGTTAGTTGCTCAGCCTGGGGAACACAGAGAGCATGTCTGTGTGAGTGACACAAGTGAGTGAAAGCAGTGCTCATGGTAACTGTGGCTTGGCTGGACGGGAGAAGTCCTCCTGTTGGTAGTTAGATCGGACCCTGTTTAGTTAGTGCCGGACAGGCAAGGTTTTTGTTTTATGCTTTATTTTTCTGTGTGTTTTGCTTTCACCTGAAATAAACCTGACCCAGTGTCAGTTATGTCCAGATCCCGGATGTGCATCTGAGTTTCATGCTAAAGCAACGTGGCCTTTGACCCCAGCAAAGGCGATCCCGGAGCGTTTTATCACAACACATATATACAGATACATCTCACAAAATTAGAATATCATCAAAAAGTTAATTTATTTCAGTTCTTCAATACAAAAAGTGAAACTCATATATTATACAGTATAGAGTCATTACAAACAGAGTGATCTATTTCAATTGTTTATTTCTGCTAATATTGATGATTATGGCTTACAGCCAATGTAAACCCAAAAGTCATTATCTCAGTAAATTAGAATATTTTATAACACCAGATTGAAAAATGATTTTAAATTCCAAAATGTTGGACTACTGAAATGCATGTTTAGTAAATGCACTCAATACTTGGTCGGGGCTCCTTTTGCATCAATTACTGCCCCAATGCGGCGTGGCATGGAGGCGATCAGCCTGTGGCACCACTGAGGTGTTATGGAAGCCAAAGTTGCTTTGATAGTAGCCTTCATCTCATCTGTATTGTTGGATCTGGTGTCTCTCATCTTCCTCTTGACAATACCCCATAGATTGAATGTGGATACTACACAGTAGACCTTGGGAATCAAGGTCCCAGAGTTTAGAGGAAGAGTGGAGAGACAGACAATCCAAGCTGCTTGAGGTCTAGTGTGAAGTTTCCCGAACAGTTTGTCAGTGCTTTGTGTTATTAAACGGCTACTATTGATTACCATCCATTTCTATGGTGGGGTCACTTTAATACTACACAGGATTATTTGTTTTAAAAGTCTTAAAATAGGTTGGATGCAGTTCCAGTAGACCTCAGACTATTGCACAGATTTTTTCAGAGCAATTGGAGGCTTTGCAGTATTGCTGGCTGCAAATTGAACTTCTTTTTGGAAAAAATTTTAGATTGAATTTGAATATTAAAAGATACAATCAGCTCTGCTTGCATTAGCCATACTTGCCGAACTGAAGATCAGAACATGATTTATGAAGCAATAAGCTTCAATTTAATGCTTAAGATGTCCTTTATTAACTAAGCTTTCTTCTGCTGAAAATCACGGATTATAGCATTCAATTTCTGAATCATCTCCATGTTTTCACTTGGACAATAACAATGAGAACAATAGACAGCTGGGGATTTGTGCCACAGTCAATTATGGGAATAGTAGCCCTCCTACAGATCTGGAAATTAGCACACATCACCTTTAAACTTGCATTCGCTTGAGATTTATGACATTTTAATTTTTCTTCATTTGTAAGGCTGGAGTCACACATAACGACTCACCAGCGATCCTGACAACGATATCAATGTGTCAGGATCGCTGTGGTGAATCGCTTTGTGATCGCTGGTGAGCTGTCAAACAGACAGCTTCACCAGCGATCAGCACAGCGACGCCGAGCACCCGGCGTTGCTGTGCACGTTAGTAACCAGCGCGCTGATGCAGGAAGCTGGTAACTAACGTACACATCGGGTATCTAAGGGACGTGCGTCCCTTAGATACCCGATGTGTGCGTTAGTTACCTGCTCCCTGCATCAGCGTGCTGGTAAGTAACGTACACATCGGGTACAGTTGTGGCCAACAGCAATTCTGTCAGATATCACTCAGTTTCTTCCTGAAAATGATTGCAATCACAAATTCTTTGGTATTATTATCTTCATTTAATTTGTCTTAAATGAAAAAACACAAACGAGAATGAAGCAAAAAGCAAAACATTGATCATTTCACACAAAACTCCAAAAATGGGCCAGACAAAAGTATTGGCACCCTCAGCCTAATAGTTGGTTGCACAACCTTTAGCCAAAATAACTGCGACCAACTACTTCTGGTAACCATCAATGAGTTTCTTACAATGCTCTGCTGGAATTTTAGACCATTCTTCTTTGGCAAACTGCTCCAGGTCCCTGATATTTGAAGGGTGCCTTTTCCAAACTGCCATTTTTAGATCTCTCCACAGGTGTTCTATAGGATTCAGGTCTGGACTCATTGCTGGCCACCTTAGAAGTCTCCAGTGCTTTCTCTCAAACCATTTTCTAGTGCTTTTTGAAGTGTGTTTTGGGTCATTGTCCTGTTGGAAGACCCATGACCTCTGAGTGAGACCAAGCTTTCTCACACTGGGCCCTACATTATGCTGCAAAATTTGTTGGTAGTCTTCTGACTTCATAATGCCTTGCACACGGTCAAGCAGTCCAGTGCCAGAGCCATCAAAGCAACCCCAAAACATCAGGGAACCTCCGCCATGTTTGTCTGTAGGAACCGTGTTTTTTTCTTTGAATGCCTCTTTTTTTCTCCTGTAAACTCTATGTTGATGCCTTTGCCCAAAATGCTCTACTTTTGTGTCATCTGACCAGAGAACATTCTTCCAAAACGTTTTAGGCTTTTTCAGGTAAGTTTTTGCAAACTCCAGCCTTGCTTTTTTATGTCTCGGGGTAAGAAGTAGGGTCTTCCTGGGTCTCCTATCATACAGTCCCTTTTCATTCAGATGCCGACGGATAGTTCGGGTTCACACTGTTGTACCCTTGGACTGCAGGGCAGCTTGAACTTGTTTGGATGTTAGTCGAGATTCTTTATCCAACATCCGCAAAATCTTGCATTGAAATCTCTCGTCAATTTTTCTTTTCCGTCCACATCTAGGGAGGTTAGCCACAGTGCCATGGGCTTTAAACTTCTTGATGACACTGCGCACGGTAGACACAGGAACATTCAGGTTTTTGGAGATGGACTTGTAGCCTTGAGATTGCTCATGCTTTCTCAGAATTTGGTTTCTCAAGTCCTCAGACAGTTCTTTGGTCTTCTTTCTTTTCTCCATGCTCAATGTGGTACACACAAGGACACAGGACAGAGGTTGAGTCAACTTTAATCCATGTCAACTGGCTGCAAGTGTGATTTAGTTATTGCCAACACCTGTTAGGTGCCACAGGTAAGTTACAGGTGCTGTTAATTACACAAATTAGAGAAGCATCACATGATTTTTTGAACAGTGCCAATACTTTTGTCCACCCTCTTTTTTATGTTTGGTGTGGAATTATATCCAATTTGGCTTTAGGACAATTCTTTTTGTGTTTTTTCATTTAAGACAAATTAAATGAAGATAATAATATCAAAGAATTTGTGTTTGCAATCATTTTCAGGAAGAAACTGAGTATTATCTGACAGAATTGCAGGGGTGTCAATACTTTTGGCCACAACTGTATCTAAGGGACGCACGTTCCTTGGATACCCGATGTGTACATTAGTTACCAGCAGATCGCTGGTCTCCCGCCTGTCACACGCAGCGATGTGTGCTGGCCAGTGGGAGACCAGCGACCAAAGAAAAGTCCTGGCCTTTCCTGCAGCGATCAGTGATACCGGCAAGGAGGCCGGTCGCTGATTGCTGTCACACACAGCGATCTCACTGGTGAGATCGCTGTTGTGTCCCAAAAATTGTGACTCAGCAGCGATCTCGCTAGCGAGATCGCTATGTGTGATGGGGCCTTAAGACTTCGCAATAGCATTGAAAACTAACACTGAAGATAATGGAGATAAGCTGCATAAATGTGATCAGTATGACAAGGTATTTATATTCATTACTGTTATAGTTATTTCTTTGATGATACCTGTACCCATAATCATAGAAACAGCTTTTCAGAACCCCTGGAATTCACTAGTAACCAATTCTGTCTCCATACAATGACTGTTCATGAGAAAATGAGAGTATATCCAATTCAAATACTTTGTCTGGGATCTATTAATGCCTGGATTTATGTCAGTGCTTCTGAATTTTCATTATCATCTTCATTGAGTATAAAGGTCTCCAAAAAAGCAGACTGGGAACAAAAGAGTTGGATGAGAAAATCTACAGCAGAAAGTAGGGGGGATAAGGAACAAAGCCCAGAAATATTTTGACTATGTTACTAGAGAACATTGAGCTGTTTGTACTACTCTCCAAAAATACCACCTCCATTCTACTTCAATTGAATAAATGTGTTTAACATTATATTTCAGAATATTTGTATTCTGCATAGAACTACAAAAAGTGAAATTTGCAAGTATCACCCGTTAGCAATACATTTTGCCATTTCTTTAATTAATGTTAAATAGCCTTCACTCTCATTACTGGGGGGGACAATGCCACATATTCTAAATGCAAGTTTAACCCCTTAACGTCCAATGACGGACTTAGTCTGATCAGCTGACATGACCCCGGAACAGCCGCGGGTGAAATCACGATTCACCCGCGACTGTTAACATGTTAAATGACACTGTCGCAGGAAGCGCGTCATTCCCTCCTCCCATCGGCGCCCGTGTCACGTGACCGCGGGTCGCCGATGGCTTGGCATGACAACCCGGGGACAGGAGAAGACCCCTGTGGTTGTTATTGCTGGTTGGCGCTCATAGCAATTGAGCATTTTTGCTACATAGAGCCGGACTGCAGCCCTGCTCTATGTAGCAGAGGCAATCGGACAAGTGGAGCTTCTAGTCTCCCATGAAAACTATTGAAGCAAGCAAAAAGTTAAAAAAAAATTAAAAAATACAAAAGTTCAAATCACCCCCCTTTCACCCGATTCAAAATAAAACAATTAAAAAAAATCAAATATACACATATTTGGTATTGCCGCATTCAAAATCGCCAGATCTATCAATATAAAAATAGGATTAATCAAATCGGTAAATAGTGTAGCGATAAAAAAGATCCAAACGCCAGAATTACTTTTTTTGGTCACTGCAAGATTGCAAAAAAATGCAATAACCGGTGATCAAAAGAACATATCTGAACCAAAATGGTAACAGTAAAAACATCAGATCGGCGCACAAAAAATAAACCCTCACCCGGTCCTAGATCCTGAAAAACGGAGACGCTACGGGTCTTGGAAATGGCAACTTTTTTTTTTTACAAACTTTGGAATTTTTTTTCACCACTTAGATAAAACAAAACCGAGACATGTAAGGTGTCTATGAACGCGTAATGACCTGGAGAATCATAATGGCAGGTAAGTTTTAGCATTTAGTGAACATAGCAAAAAAGCCAAACAAAAAACAAGTGTGGGATTGCACTATTTTTTGCAATTTCACCACACTTGGATTTTTTCTCCCGTTTCCTGTAAATGACATGGTAAAATCAATGATTTCATTCAAAAGTACAACTTGTCCTGCAAAAAACAAGCCCTCACATGGCCGTAATGACAGAAAAATAAAAAAGTTATTGCTCTTGCAGCAATAAATGAAAATGCAAAACCAAAAATACCCCTGTTCGTTAAGGGGTTAATCATGGTGACTGTCAATCACTACAGTCATGCCCCCATGCTATTTAACATAAAGCAATTAAAGAAATGGTAAAAATGTATTGCTAGTGGGTGAGAATTGTAAATTTAACTTTTTGTAGTCTTACGTAGAATAAAGATTGGGTATGTTAGGAAAAATAACGTTAAGCACATTTATTCAATTGAAGTAAAGTATATATCTATATACACTGCTCAAAAAAAATAAAGGTAACACTTAAACAACGGAATATAACTCAAAGACACAGCTCAAATTGATGTGCCATCCTGGATGAGCTGCACTACCTGAGCCACTTGTGTCGGTTGTAGAGTTCGTCTCATGCTACCACGAGTGTGAAAGCACAACCAACATTCAAAAGTGACCAAAACATCAGCCAGAAAGCATTGGTGCTGAGATGTGGTCTGTGGTCCCCACCTGCAGAAAAACTCCTTTATTGAGGATGTCTTGATAATTGCCAATAATTTCCATCTGTTGTCTGTTGTCTATTCCATTTGCACAACAGCATGTGTAATTGTTTGTCAATCAGTGTCGCTTCCAAAGTGGACAGTGTGTTTTCACAGAAGTTTGATTTACTTGGAGTTATATTCTGTTGTTTAAGTGTTCCCTTTATTTTTTTGAGCAGTGTATATCAATATATATATATATATATATATATATATATATATATATATCTCAAGAAAAAAGGGCAGCACTACCAAAATAATACAGTAGGTGCAAAACCTATTCAGCAGTGTCCAAACAGCCAAATTAACAAAAGGAAAAAAAAAAGGAAAAAAAGGAAAGACGAGTTACCATTGAAACGTTGCCACCTGAGGATCAGTAAAGTATCCACTGTTTTCACATTTAATTTGAGTGCTGCCTATTTTTTTTCCATATATATTATATATATATACATACATACTGTAGAAACTATACATACTGTAGAAAACGTTCAGGCATGTGAGGAAAGTGCTGCAGGTAAAGAAGTCCTTAAAAAATAGACTGTTAATAGTTTATTCTTATCGATTTCCCAAAGGAGCATCGCAGAGCTTATAAGCCTCCTCACATTGGCAAGCCAGGCTAGGCATGTCACTCTCCACAAGGAGAAACATTACCCTGGATCCCATTAAGAAGCCTTTCATGCAGCCAAATCTTATCAGATACTTTTCACTCTCAAGGGGCAATACGCCAAAACACTATGTCACCCTTTAGATCTTAGTCTTAAGCCTTTCAGACAGTCAAATCCGATTTCATACTTTGCACTGATGTGGGCCAATACCTCAACACATTGTATCTGCAAACTGAGATTCTTATTTGGCTTTTTAGTCATATGGCTAGTCTTGTTAAAGGATCGATACTGACTTTTAGGATTGATACTTCCAATAGGTGGCACTAGAGTTCAAGCTCTCTTCCTCTCTGAAGAGGCAATTTGCATGTTTAATTTCCCAGAGGAGCATAGTAAGACTTACAAGCCTCCACACATTACCATGCCAGGCTAGGCATGTCACTCTAAAAAGGAAACGTTACATCTTAGATCCCACTAAGAAGCATCTCACACAGCCAAATCAGATCTCATTTTTTGCATTGACAAGTGGCAATACCCCAAAATACTGTGTCTGCAAATTGACATTCTGATTTGGCTTTTATTCTACGTCATATGGCAAGGCTCGTTAAAGAGTCAATAGTGAGTTTTAGGATTGCTGCTTCCAATAGGTGGCACCAAAGTTCAAATCCTCTTCCTATCTGAAGAGGCAATTTGCATCCTACCAATTAACAAATTCAAAATGAATTAAAACACAAACCTAAATTAAATCAATAAATATGTGATCAATTCTTCTAGATGCACTTTCAAACAGATTAAGAACCACCTAGGCATGGAGGTTGTTCCAAACATTGATAACTAATTACAGATCTTCTGTGGATGTAGACTTGCACAAGTCCCTCTGTCTGCTCATGTGGTCCTACACAGACCTGATGATGTTGAGATCAAGGTTCTTTGGAGGTCATATCATCACTTCCAAAACCCCTTGCTTTTTTTCACACCGAAGATAGATCTAATTGATAGCGACTGTATGTTTATGATCGTTGTCCTGCTGTAAAATAAATTTGGAGCCAATCAGATTGCTCAATGAAGCATGATGGCTAAATACTTACATGTAGTATTTGTCAGTACTGAGTACACCAAGAAACCAGCAACTTGAGAACTACAGAAATAGTGATTGTCCAAGGAAACTTAGTGCAGCAGATGAAAAGACACATCAAGCTTCCTTCACTTCGATATTGGAAGATGTCCCTTAGTAACTTTAGCTCAGAACTAGATACTTATCCATCATTAATTACCATCATGGAAGTTTCTATTGAGCTCTAAATGTATTCTACAGTAGAACTATGACCTCAAAAATACAGTCAATGCCATTAGGAACTCCCTTTAGCGAAAAAAAAGAATAAGGGGGTCTCGGAGGTGATGATATAGCTCCCACAATGCCTTAGTTGCAACATTATTGAATCTGTCTGTTATTGCATGAAAAGACAGAAGGATTTACATAAAGCATATTTGCACCGGTGGTTAGTTTTTTAAGCTGTTTGAAACAACCACACTCCCAATTTTCTTTAAAAAGTTTGTTCTTGTTTACCTTGAAAATTGATGCTTTGATTCTGCTTTGAAGACAAATGGTGGTCAGTCACTAATGATGAATGAGCATGTTCGCAACTGTTTGATACTCGATAGAGCATCGGTGTGCTTGGTCATGCTGGTTATCTCATGGCGCTTGAGAACATGCTTGAGTCCCCGAACCACATGTTTCAGTGCTGTTTTTCAATCACTAAACATGTGGAGATTGTCTGCCAAACACAGTAATGCTGTAGCCATGTTGGCTACTGGAATTAGTGCGATTGACCGGTCACATCATCAGGTCTATATAAGATCCAGTGACATGATGTTTGCTACACTGTCCCCTGTAGAAGTGAGATTTGTTGCAGAAGGGGAATTTTGCAATAGAGGCTTCTAGGCAGGGTTTTTCATAGAATCATAGAATTGTATAGTTGGAAGGGACCTCGTGGGTCATTTGCAGGATTCACTAAATTATTATTTATATTACTTTACAGTCCTTGCTGCTGAAACCTATAATCAAAAGTCCTTTTCAGGGCTACAGATATTTTAATCAATAAAAATATCTCTGTTGACTGTATTTATTGTAGGAATAGCTGCTGGAGAAGGGATTACAGTACATTAGAGGCCTATAGGCAGGGTTTATAATCTTACAGTCCTTGCTGCTGAAACATAAATGCAGCAGTCCTTATCAGAGAAACATCTATTCTATTACCTATTATAACTGATCTTAGCTGCAATTAGTGTAGGGAGAGTCTCTGGAGAAGTTCTAGTCTTGCATTACAGGCATCTAGACAGGGGTTATTGCCTTACAATCCTTGCTGCTGCAACCTGAAACCAAAACTCCTTATCAGGCCTACATCTATTCTATTCTATATTAATACAGCTCTTAGCAAAACTCTTTATTCTCACTCCTTACATCTATTCTATTGTATTGCAAGTTAATACAGCTCTTAGCTGCATTTAATGTAGGGAGAGATGCTGTAGAAGGGCTAGTTTTGTATTTGAGGCATCTAGGCAGGGATTATTGCGTTACAGTCCTTGGTTCTTCAGCCTAAATCCAAAACTCCTTATCAGGTCTACATCTGTTTTGTTACATATTAATACTGCTCTCAGCTGCATACCTAATTTGTTATGCACAAGACGTGAGGTAAGGGACCAGGAAGTGGACGTTCTGCTGATGGTGTACACAGAGGTTGAAGCCAATGTCCAGGTGAAACTGTGCCTGCTGCGGGAGCACAAGAAACATACTCATCCATGAGACATAGCTTCCTGTCCCACTTTACAGGGGAGAGCGGTTGGAAGGCAGATAATACTTACAGTCTGTTTCCCAGCACAACCCTGTCTTCCACACAGTCCAGCCTCACTAGTCAATAGTCAGACCCACATAATCCTCACTCTGAACCTCCTTCCTCCCACCATGGTGAATCCCAAGAGACAAATGATGCAACACTCGAACACTCCAAGCAGCTCTTTTCACTTTTATTTACTGTTTCTTCTGCTCTCTCAGCCCACTCGTTTCAAGAGGGATGTAAGAAGCTCATGTGTAGTGATGCCCAAATAGTTGAGCACCCACAGTCAGTAGAAGACGGTGGGGAACAATTACTGCCTCAAGAGGTGGATGATGATGAGACACAGTTGGCAGAAAATCATGTTATCAAGGAGGAGGACCAGTGTGCAGAAGTGGAAGATAATGTGGTGGACGATGAAGTCACTGACCCAACCTGTGAAGGTACCATGTAGAGCGAGCACACCAGAGCAGAAGGGGAGGGATCCACAGCACTGCAACAGGCAGGCAGAGACAGTGGGGTGGCCAGAGGGAGAAGGTGGGCAACTGTTCCCCAGAGAACTTACATGTGGCAATATCCAAAACCAAGGGTTCCCTAATCTGGCATTTTTTTACAGAAAATGTGATAGACAAGAAAATGGTCATTTTTTAACCTATGCCTTACCAAGATCAGCAGTGGCCTGACCACTAGAAGAATGACCACTACCAGCATGCTCAGGCACATATCATCCAAGCACTTGACTTGATGGGCTGAACTCCTGGGTCCACAATCAGTGTCTGCGAGTGACACCACTGCTTTTTCCCAAGTGTAGTTAAAGCCATGTGTCCAGCTTTGATTCCCAATTGTTGTACGGCACAGAAGAATCATGGAGGACTCTGGTACAAGTGGCTAGGTACTCCTTCACCATCTTCCAAAACGTTTCCCTTCTTATCAGAGCACTCTGTGCATTAGGGTATGAGCACTGGGTAGGTCTAATGAAACTGTCCCAGATCTTTGATAGTATTCATTTACCTTTGTTGGACCTGGTGTGTGCCTCCCTCATCTCTCCTCCTTTGTTGTCCAAGAAAAATGATGTCTGCCACCAGTGTTGTCAGATGGGAAATTTTTTTTTACTAATTGTTCTAATAGGGAATTCTGGTATTGCACCATTTTACTAGCCCTCTCCACCGCAGGAAGGTTGAAAAGTGTGAACAACCAGTAATCATTATTGGCCAAAATGCATATAACACGATGGTCATGTGTTCCAGACTCCCAACAGGCAAGACGTCCTGTCCCCACCAGAACGACGGTTTTCCATTTCCTCCCTCCTCTTCAGCCCATCCACACTGAACAGATGGGATGTATCTGGTGTAGGTAGTACCCTCTGTAGTGATGGCAACCTTATCCTGTTCCTCCTCCTTAGCTCCCTCCTCTTCACTATCACACAATCCACAATTACAAGATGAAATGAAGCTGGACTGGGTAGTATCACCCTGTGTACTTTCTTCCTCCATGTCTACCTTGTCCACATGTAAAGCTTCCTCTTTAATTGTGTGTGCCTGCTGGTGGCTACTGATGGTTTAGATCATGACTCTGAAAAAGTCTACAACTTTTTTTTCAGCCTTTATTTACAAAAGCTCTAATAACAAATATTGTTTGTTTGCAAACATTTTGTATTTTATACATTATGCCTTAATGACTGCCGATATACATTGAAACTGCGGCCGCTAAGGGGCCTTATTCTGTTTGGAAAAAGGGTATAGCACCCCCCAGAGTTGGAAAATCTCCAGGGTTTAAGCTACTGGGGGAAGCTGGGACCCTGGAAAACACAATCAGGGCTGGATTTTCTGTTCACTGACCACATGCTTGCCGTTATTCAACAAATTTCTCTCTCCTCTGACATGATATAACTTTTCAGAGGAGGGAGAAATGATGTCCATAGGCCTCCCTGGTACATTAGTACTGCATCCGTGGTCCACGGACCTCCTCCTCTTTCTCATTAAGCAAAATGGCAGGCCCATGCGTAGTGCATACACCAAGATCTGCCAGCTAGCACCTTGAAACCGCATTGATTTTTCCTATTGGTTGCTGACTTTTGATCACTGTGATAGGTCCTATTTGCAAATTCAAAAAATTGCCCCTTCCAGTTCCAAACAGAACTTTTTGTCAATATGTGGATCATCGCTGCGCTCTTAAGAAAATGGGTAACAGACTGTGGGGTCTAATTTTTAGTGGTTTATTTTGCTAAAGTGAAAAAATTGGGGCTAAATCAACATTTTAGAGGTAAAAATGAAGTTTAGTTTTTTCACTCCACTTTGCATTAATTCTTGTGTAGCATCTGAAGAGTTAAAACATTTCCTGTTAACAGTTTTAAAGTATTTGAGGGGTGCCGTTATTAAAATGTTATAGATTTCATGGCATTTCCAATATATAGGTCCCTCAAAGTCCATTGAAATCTAAATAGGTTTTGTAAATTTATTGAAAAAATGAGAAACTAATGCTAAACTTTTAACCCTTCTAAGACATATGGGAACTGTTATTTACTAATTATTTTGCACAGCATGACTAACTGGTTTAAGGATCTAAAGATTGAAAGTTTGAAAATTGTAATTTTTTTAAAAGACATTTTTGCCAAAATTCCGACATTTTCACAAACAAAGTCATATCGAACAAATTTTTCCACTATCTTGAAATTCAATATGTCTTGAAAAAATAATCTCAGATTTACTGGGATTTACTGTGATACTTTAAAGTATTCCAGAGTTATTACCACATGAAGTGACACTGGTCAGATTTCTAAAGTTTAGCCTGGCCATTAAGGTCAAAATTAGCTTGGTCACTAAGGGGTTAAAAAGGATAACATGGTTACAATTCTGTAACTCTGAAAAAAAAAAACTGTAAAGGTAAGTAGTCCTGACGACATTGCATTGTACTTAATACAGGTCAAATGTGTGGTTAGAAAAAACAACTCACATCATCCCTTTGTTGGGAAATCTGAATTTACCATCAATTTCCTGGAGACAAACCAAATCTTACATATCTGCAAATCATCACAGTGTTGGCTAAAAAAGTAGTACTGCAGAACGATGGTGACAATATAAAAAAAAAATAAAAAGAAATACTGCAAAGGATAGAAAAACATCAACAAGAGCTGCATTATGACACATAAAACATAAATAGTAACAGTCTTGTGCGGAGGGCAAATAGTTGCCTTTTCCCTTTCGAGTTGGCAAAACTTTTGTCACATTGGGTTGGAACCTAGTACAAAGAGTCCCATTTTCTTTTAAACAATGCTTCAACTCATTTGAAACATCGCGTCTCCATCCCACCTGCCCCAAAAGTAGTCTTCCGGTAAGGAAACAGTCCATATGGTGCAAAGTTTGGGGTAGTTGGGGCAAAGTCCATGGCTGATTGGGCAAATTCCATGGCAAAGGGTCTATAGAACCCTCTTGTGGCTTAAATTCCCTAAATCCAGCAGGGGAATAATAAACAAAGGTAAGGGGCAAGTCAAACCTTCGGCCATCTGTAGCCAACAACAAGGTGTCGTGGATTCAAGGCCACTCAGAGTACAACTGGCACATCAAGGAGCTTCAGGCATCCAATACAAAAGATGCATTTGGGCCTTTCATCCATTCGATAAATGCAGTTTTATTTTGATTGTCCACGGAGGTGAGCCAAATCTGAGGCTCACAGGCCACAGCCCCTGCTCCCTCCTTAAGTTGATCTTCCGACCGCAAGTCTTAATAATGCCAACTTCACCACAGAGATCATGTGATCCTTGCTCCTAATTTTTAGAGGGTCATCATGAGGCCCTTGTTCAAAAATTTTTGTGTGTCATCATGTGGTCTTTTCTCCAAATATTTAGAGGGTAATCAGGTGGCACTCGCTCTAACTTTTTCCAGGGTGTGTATGAAGCTTACCTCTACAATTATCTTGCATATATATATTCAATGTCTACCATCCAAGGATAATTGTTTTTCAGCCCTTGCACTTAGTGCATAGGCTTTACAAGTCTGAGAGTTCCAGTTCTTAAAAATAGGGAAAAACATTTTCTGAGGACCACCTCTATGTCTCTTCCAGGGGATATTGCAGTCACTCCTTTTAATTTTTGGCAGCCAATGCCCTTAGTGCCTATGCTTTAGGAGTCTAGGAGTCCCACTACCTAACAATTTTAACATGATGTGTATGAGGCCCTCCTTTATGTCTAATACTGGATGTATGAGACTCCCTCTTCCTTCCAATTTTTGACAGCTCTTTACAGAGAAAAGAAAATATGCAACCCCTTTTTCAGGCTGCAGCAGCAGCAGCATTTAGTGCATAGACTTCACCAGTCTAAGAGTCCCATTCCATACAAATGGGAAAAATGTAATAAATATCAGGCACATGATTCCTTTTTTCCTGACTGAAATGCTCATAAAAATGCTTGAAAAAAACGCAGCATTTGTATGCGTTTGTATGCGTTTTTTCCATGCGGTTTTTTTGCGGGAAAAACACGCTGCAAAAAAAAGCAAGTGTGAAAGTAGCCTGAAGGGGTGAAGGAGGTGATCTTTTTTGTCTATTCAATTTTCTCCTATATACAAGTCATTATACAGGAAATAATTTTTCCTAACATTTTTTCCTGTAAAATCCATTTTATCTTTGGCTTGGTGAGCTTCATTGTCATTTCATAAAAGTGGTGTAATACTCCGACAACATTGTTCCCAGCAGTGACCTGAGATGAGTCCAGGTGTCTTCCCCATGCTGTTCCCATCCAATGAACTTCTCCAGGAAGTCCATGTTACTGTTCGGGTTCAGCACCCCAAACATCGGCTGTTTCCCATGCTGTCACCTGCATGACAGCGCGAAAAACTCCGGCAGCTCTGATCGGTGGTAAGATCATTATTGCCAATCAAAGATTCATCTGACAGCCACATCTGTGATCGGTGGTAAAAAGTTTACCTCCGGTCACACTGATATCAGCTGATGGGAGTACTACTTTCATAAGCCTACACCTGCTATCGCTAATAAAAGTGAGAGCAGGTGCGTCTGATGGGAGTATTCATAAGCTGGGTCCTCCTCTTTAAATAAATAATTAGAAAAAAATGGCATGGCTTCCCCTCTATTTTTGATAACCAGGATGGTAAAACTGACAGATGCGAGCTGCAACACTCAGCTGTCAGCTTTATCATGGCTGGTTATCAAGAATAGAGGGGTCCCCATGCCATTTTTTTAATTATTTAAATAGTGAGTTCCTGCAAGAAATTTCTCACTATAAACTGCAGTGAACTAACTGAGCTCAGCACTTCACCGTGAGACTTTTTGTCATGGTGCTAGCAGTGATCTCCCTGAAGTCACCAGCCCAGTTCACACTGAAATGAGCTGGCAATTCAGCTTCAATAACATGTGATAACCTTGATTACATCACAGCTAGTCACTGATGCTGTGCTCGCAGCAGTTCATTCTTCCATGGTTTTCAGCCTGGACAATCACATCTTGGCACCGCAGGCATGAATTACGGTGTGGGATAGTATGTCAGACAGGTGAGGGATATTGCTGGTTTTAATTTTGGCTTATTACAGTGGACCTGGGCTTTAATGGATTTGGCATAAGGTGAGAATAACTATGTTTGTTATTTTTAAATAAGCTTGCAAAACGGTGTGTAATTTTAATTCAAATAAAGCACTTTATTATGGGAGTTCTTACTGACAATATGACTATGGAGTCATATGACTATGCGCCTTTTTGTGGGGCAGCTATGGGCTACTATTTTTAGGCTGGGGGCTCCTTACCAGTCTGAGAATTCTGGTTGTAAAAAATTGATTTAATTATATATTTAAATAATTTAAAACATGACTTAGGGACCCCTCTATTCTTGATAGCCAGCGATGATAAAGCTGACAGCTGAGGGTTGCAGCCCGCATCAGTCAGTTTTGCCTTGCTGGTTATCAAAAATAGAAAGAGCCCTCCTCATTTTTTTTGTTTAATTTGCTTACAGAGCATGTTCGGATCCCTCCATTCATCTAAATGGGATCCGGGTTTGGGTTTGGACAATATTCTGGTACCCGAAACAAAATTTTTTAAAATGTTCGGCTCAACCCATCTCACTAAAACATCTAGGGCTTCGCCCATCTCTACTGACAAGCATACTCAACAGGAGAAGGCAACAAGAATTTATATCATATTACTGAGACAAAATAATATCACCATAACACCATCAGAACACAAGAAAATAATACTGCTATACATTGATTAAATAACAGAACAGCAGAGTGCCAGGATAATAGTGCCATAATAAGAGTATGTTGTAGTGATCTGCAAATGGGGTGCTATGGTTTCCGATGGTAGTAAGATGCTTCCTTTTTCTCAAGTTCAAACAATCAAGAAATATTTTTCTATCTTTTAACTGTCCTCTTAATGGACATCGAGTAATCAAGACTGCCATACTACACAATCACGCTATGCCACTTTTGCTGAAGTAACAGGCACTGAATTCATTAAGAAGTGCACATCACATATTGAATGTAGACCTCTTCTAAGAGGTGCGAACCTCCATGTGCTGCCCCAGAAATGCTACTCCAGTCTGTAACTGGACTAGTATAAAATACCGGACACACTCAGGGATTTTTGGTGCAAAAAAAAAAAAAAAAAAAAAATCAAAATTTTTAATACATACAGTAGTCACTAGCTACAAACGTTTCGGTCGTGATAGACCTTCATCAGTGTACTAGGGTTAGTTTTTAGATGCTAGTGTGAGTAAATCACAAATCGTAGCCAAAGATCAGGTAGAGAGTGTAGTCGGAACATAGGTGGTCAGTGACCTGCAATTAGGTATGCCAAGACAGGTTTGTGCTGGGTATCCTATGTTGCGGTATCCCCCAAGACAGGGAGGTGTCACACACTGATGAAGGTCGATCACGACCGAAACGTTTGTAACTAGTGGCTACTGTATGTATTAAAAATTTTGATTTTTTTTTTTTGCACCAAACATCCCTGAGTGTGCCCGGTAATTTATACTTGATTGTAAGGTTTGGGAACCTACTGTGTGGCACCTCCCTGTTTGGCTGTGCTAACATTTAATCCTATATGTAACTGGACTAGCACTTCTGGCATACAAAGAGCAGGTATTTTTGATTAATCCGAATGGTGGGCATGAAAACACCTCTGGCTCCATCTTGGCCCCACCCATTTTGGTGGAGCTAAGTGAAATTGGCAAAAATGCAACAAATTCCCCATTGTGCAATAAAACTTGCAACTTTTCAAAGCTTTTATACAGCTTTCTGGCATAAGCTTTGATGAATCACAGTCTCTGTTACAAAACTTGCACCTCCAAGTATCTGCCACTACAATGACCTCCTAAATAGCCCCTGGCATTTTCCTTTAAATACTGCCAATCATGCTGCCGAATATATGGTGTCAATTTGCTGCCCACATAAACACTGCTTGGCATACTACTCTCAAAAATAGGTATCATCCTGGCTATTATGTGTGGGCATGTCATAGTGATTCTGTACAAAGTACTTGCCTGCTGTCCACATTTGCCAAGTAAGGAAATGGTCCTCAATATTTTCAATCTGTTTCATATTTCCATAAAGTTGTGTTTAAATGGGCAACTAGTCAAAGGATCTGGAGTAAATTTGTGGCTGTAGTGATCTGTGAGATCCCATGAGTTTTCCAAAGTACAGGGGTCTGTGATTGACACCTCAACACTAAGGCACTAGAATGGGAAATTAGAGAACAATTAAGACCCTGGTTGAGGTCCCTCCCTTGCCAGCTATGCCCCCAAGCAGTTTTTGCCACAATATTGTCTAGTGGTGTAACTACAAAGTTATCGGCCCCGGTACATACTTTCAAATGGGGCCCCTCCCACCCCGGGCTGCCACTAGAAATTTTGGGGCCCCATACTGGCAAAATTTTGAGGGCCCCCTTGAGACCAGCTCAGGCTCCATCCCTCAAACTGTGCACAGCCCCACCGCTCCCATAACTCCACCCCCACAAAGAAAATGAAAGGAGCGGAGGGCAGGTGTCTGACTTGCTACACCATAGAATATAATGTCACTCCCCATATTATATAACACAGCCTCCCCCATAGAATATAATGTACCCCTCATGGTATGTAACACAGCCGCATAGTATATAGCACAACACCACAAGGTGTTCAATGCGGTGGCGGGGGGAGTCGGCGCTGACAAGGTGCCTCTCTGAAAGCCTGCCCCACCGCTGGGGCCCAATGCAGGCCCCCTCTGCTCATCCAGCTCCATACGCCAGTCAAGGCATTAATGCTCTGACTGGCGGCCCTGGGGCCCCATTGCAGCTGCGACTCCTGCGACCCCGGGTAATATTGTCTACATTCGCTATGCCAAACTGCAGTAATTTTAATGCACAACCTGAAATTGAAAAATCCATCTGTTGCGGTAACTACTGTATGTCTAACTCAACACATTTTGTAATATGTGCCAGGTCATTCATAATGTGCAATCACTAATGATGCTGCCACAGACATTTGGGGCATTACCCTTGAAGTTTACTTACGCATTACAAATTTATCAATTTCCACGAAAAGAAAAAAATAAATAGAAATAAACAAATTTGCCAATGTAAAGTTTACTGTCTCCTTGCTGATATGCCTATGAGAGATGGAATTTGTACACAGGTTTAACACCCTTTTAATAAATGAACAGTCTATTCTTTCTATTATAGTAACTAAAATAAACTACATAGTTTTCTGAATTCATTGAATGTAGTAATTTATTTTAGCTATTCAGTGTAGTAAATGGTAATTTAATTAAAATTACACTTTACTTTTCTGTTATGTTAAAAAAATTGGAAATACAATGTATTATTTTTTAGCAGTACTTTCTGTACAGTAGTTCTCAGCAGCTTAATCTTAGTTATTACTTATCTGTAATTGCAATTTATAGAGCAGTGAGTATATATCTTATGAAAAATACAAAACAAGACACTGAAAACAACTAAATTGTTACAATATGTCATATTTAGTTCAAATACAATCTAATTGTTTTTTTATTATATTATATTATTTTTAATTATATTTTGTTTAAGTTTGTTTTATTATATTATTATTTATTTAAATACCAATAAATAATTTTATAATTCACATTCGAGGTATCTTATTAAAAGAGACATTTTCTGCTCTAATATACAGTGGTGCTTGAACATTTGTGAACCCTTCAGAAGTTTCCATGTCTGCCATATATTTGACCAAAAACGACATAAGATTTTCCCAAGTCCTAAAAGTAGATAAAATCAAAAACTTGTAGACTTTATTATTTTTTTAAATGAGGTAATAGATCCACTATCATGTCTGTAAGTTGAAATGGTTTTTAAACCTTTGCTTTCAATGAAATCTTGGGCAGAAATACCTGGATCTAAACTTTTACAGTAATTTTTTATTAGTACAGCATATCAGCCTGGGGATTTATACTATTCCTCACTAACTAAACAGTTGAAACTCTATTATGTTGTATTTTTTCCCCATTAACTGCTCACTTCCAGTCCTTCCACAACATTTCTACATGACTAAGGTCAGTACCTTGACTATGCCTTTCCAAAGCATTAACTTTATTTTTTTATAGGTGTTTTTCAAGGATGTAATAAAATGGCCACCGTCATGTAATTTGAATGGCAGTCCATCTTAGTCACATGTCAGGACAGGCTAGAGTCAGAAGAAACATATTACAAGTACACATACCTGTGAGCTACTGGTGAGGGGCTGTTAAAAAATTATCTTTTCCTTGCCTAACTGAACACTAGGATTTTTTCTCCAGCCTAAGTTCTCCTTGCATAGTCACACATAGAGATTTATTCCTTATATCACAGCCCTTCTCCTTGCTCATGAATGTAACTGTGCTTGCGACACTGTTCCTCTATCAGTTGATACTGGTCTAGGGAGTTGTGTTTCTTCAGACTGCCCATCCTAACATATGACTAAGACTAGTTGCCATTTGAAGAGCAATGCTTCTTTTGGACAGCAGTGGCTTTCTCTATGCAGTCGTGCCATACATATCATTGTTGTTCAGTATCCTGCTGGTGGACTCATGAACATTAACATTATCTAATATGAGAGAAGCCTTTACTTGTTTTGACCTCACAAACTATTATACACCAGTCATGATACCAGTGCTGGGTGACCGGCACCACTGGGGTTAATGTTCTGACCTCAGTGCAGACTCTCACCTGCACACCTGGGACCTATTATGGTGGCCTCTCATTGGTTCTGGGGAGGCTTCTTATAGCCTCAGGAAGCTCCCATCCCCGTCAGTTATACTTTCGCCCTTGGCATGGTGTGGTGACCCCTGAGTGTGTTTGTGCTGTGTTCTGGCTGCATGATTCTCTGTGTATGACTCGGTCTGTTCTCTGGTTATTGCTTTGGATTCTGCCTGGTACCTTCTACGTCAGTTTGGTTTTGATCTCTGCTTGGCCCTGACTATCCGTTCTGTCTCATCCCTGGTACTTTACTGATATCTTGTGTATGACCTTTGGCTTTGTCTGACCTCCCGTCTGTTTATCCCTCCTGTACCTCACTTGCCTGTACTGTGCATGACCCCCGCTTTGCCCGATGTTGAGTTTTCTACCATCTTTGAAAGCAGGACGCTAAGCCCCGCCCCCTTGCAGTCACATGACCGTTCACATGACCGTAGGTCCTGTGCCGGCTTGCTAAACTTCTACATTCCGGTCCTGTACATCTTTATTTTCTGCCTGTTCTTGTCCCCAGGGGTCCCTACGGTGCAGGTGAGTCCCTGCTTAGCGGAGGCTGTACGCCAGCGCTGTCAGGACCCTGACATTATAACTGACCATTAAGTTTTTGGGGTTTTTTTTATGCAGAGAGTTATGGATCCCATACAGTCTCTGGCTGACCAGATGAAAAGTCTGAGTCGGATGTTTCAGGGTTTATCTCTGGAGCAGCAAGCTCTGGCTCGTTCTCAGCAGCAGGTTTCTGAGACAGTGCGGGGGGCTTTAGCTGCTGGGTCTCTGGGGGCTGGGGCAAGTGATGTTGTTTTGGTGTCCCCAGAACCACCTTTTAAACTGGCTGATTTTTTTTCTGGAAACAAAAAGGAGTTCAGGGTCTTCATGGAGGGGTGCAAACTTTTTTTTAGTTTGAGACCACGTTCCTCTGGGGACGAAAGTCAGAGGGTTGGGGTCATTATGTCTCTGTTAAGAGGGTCCCCACAAGCTTGGGCTTTCTCCCTTCCTCCCACTGCCCCTGAGAGAGTGTCTGTGAATGCTTTCTTTGAGGCCCTCGGGCACATTTATGATGAGCCTGACCGAGTGCGATTGGCAGAGGACATGGTGATGAGCGTCTGTCAGGGGAAACACTCAGCTGAGTGGTTTTGTACTGAATTCCACCGCTGGGCCGCAGAGGTCTCTTGGAACGACACCACACTCCGAGGACTCTTTTGCAGAGGCTTGTCCGAGCGGCTGCAGGATGCCTTGGCGTTACATCCCCCACCTGACTCTCTCGAGGACGCCATGACCCAGGCCATCCGGATGGACCGCAGGCTGCAGGTCAGAGGGGTTATGCAGGTGGAAACTCCATTGTTCCCCAGTGGAAAAGAGACTGCCCCTGAGCTCATGGATGTAGGCGCCCTCTCCCTGAAGGATACAGAGAGGAAACGCCGGAAGGACAAGCAGTTATGTTTTTACTGCGGTAAAACAGGACATTGGAAAAGGGAGTGTCCTGATTGCCCGTCTTCAACCCGGTCGGTGGGAAATGACTAGGTCTGGGTAGTAGTCGACTACTCAGACCCTCAGGTACCCCTTTCCT
Organism: Dendrobates tinctorius; assembly: GCF_039654945.1. Taxonomy (NCBI): domain Eukaryota; kingdom Metazoa; phylum Chordata; class Amphibia; order Anura; family Dendrobatidae; genus Dendrobates; species Dendrobates tinctorius. The sequence goes on from NW_027361711.1 coordinate 5,519,847, forward strand.
CGTTTTCTAAAGTGTTACTGCATGTGGAACTGTTTGTGTAGGTAGTTCTTTTTCCTCTACAGCCTTCGTGGACTGCAGATCATCTATTAACCTCATTGACTCCCAGTTGGTCACACACTGTAAGATAGGGACAGTTAGGCTCAAGGTTCCAATAAAGGTGATGGACATTGACTCCTCTCCCCTCACTAAGGAGGGAATTCTCTTTATGTCTGACTTGTTTTCACTCAGAGTGGGCGCTACTCATGTGGAAAACCTAAGTTGTTTTGTTCTGGACAATCTACTTGCAGGGTTGGTGTTAGGCATGCCCTGGTTACAATGTCATAACCCAGTTATTAACTGGAAAACGGGGGAGATTGTTCAATGGGGGTGTAATGATTTTAAGTTATGTGATAAATCCGCACTGCTGGTTGAACCTGTTAAATCTGTGTCTGTATCATCTGTCGAGCTGGAAGGTATTCCGGAAGGCCTGAAGGACTTCAAAGATGTATTCTCCGAAAGTGAGGCCGAGACGTTACCGCCACATAGACTCTTTGACTGCGATATTGAGCTGGTCCCGGGGGCTAAGTTACCTAAAGCCCGTCTGTTTAATTTGTCCGGTCCTGAGCGCCTGGCTATGAAGGAGTACATTGCTGAAAGTCTGCGCAAAGGACACATATGTCCTTCAGTCTCACCTGTGGCGGCAGGTTTCTTTTTTGTAAAGAAAAAAGATGGCGGGTTACGTCCCTGTCTCGATTTTCGGGAGCTTAATCAGATTACGGTACGGAATACGTACCCCCTTCTGTTGATTCCCAATTTGTGTAACCAACTATCAGGGGCAAAGTGGTTTTCTAAACTGGATCTTCGGGGGGCATACAATTTGATAAGGGTCCGAGAGGGGGATGAATGGAAAACCGCGTTCTTCACGACCGAGGGACTGTTTGAAAATTTAGTCATGCCGTTTGGTCTTACCAACGCCCCCGCCATATTTCAGAATTTCATCAACGTGGTATTCTCGGATCTCATTGGTCGTTTTGTCGTTATCTACTTAGATGATATTTTGATATACGCCTCCGACAAGCATTCTCATTTGGAACATGTACGAACTGTTCTCCAAAGACTGAGAGAAAATCATCTGTATGCCAAATTGGAGAAATGTGTATTCTGTGTGCAAGAATTGTCTTTTTTTGGATTAATTGTATCCGGTGAGAGTTTTCGCATGGACCCCAAGAAGGGGCAGGCCATTGCGGATTGAGTGCAACCCCGAGATCTTAAGGGTCTTCAGCGCTTCTTGGGGTTCGCCAATTATTACCGCAAATTTATCCGGGGGTTTTCGCAAGTGGTCAAACCTCTCACGAATCTAACATGCAAAGGTGCGGATGTGAGAAATTGGTCCTCACTCGCAAAAGAGGCCTTTGCGACGCTGAAAAAATGTTTTATGTCTGCTCCTGTCTTGGTACAGCCAGATCCTTCCAAACCATTTGTGGTGGAGGTGGATGCCTCTGAGGTGGGGGTGGGGGCAGTGTTATCCCAAGGGTCTGCCACTCTAACCAACCTCAGGCCATGTGCTTTCTTTTCCAGGAAGTTCTCTGCTGCTGAAAGAAATTATGATGTAGGCAATAGAGAGCTTCTTGCGGTCAAGTTGGCGTTTGAGGAATGGAGGCACTTTTTGGAGGGGGCCAGTCACCCGGTTACTGTGATCACTGATCACAAAAATTTGTCATACATTGAGTCTGCTAAAAGATTAACACCCAGACAGGCCTGTTGGTCACTTTTTTTTTCTCGTTTCCAGTTTACTATTACATTCCGTCCAGGGTCAAAGAATGTCAAGGCTGACGCCTTATCTCGTAGTTTTCACCCTGTGTCTGCCCCTGAGCCACTGTCCTCCATCCTGCACCCTGGGGTGGTGTTAGCAGGGATCTCGTCTGAATTGGAAAGGGAAATTGAGGGGGCCTAGTCGCTGGCTCCTGCGGCCAAGCCAGGGGGCAAGTTGTTTGTCCCAGAGCAACTTCGCCTTAAACTCTTGCAAGAGTTCCACGAATCCAAGTTGTGTGCTCACCCTGGTATATCAGCCACGCGACTGGCGGTGGCTAGGATCTTCTGGTGACCTACTCTTGGTTCTGATATAAAGAAATTCATTTCTGGTTGTGGGGTCTGCGCTCGTTCTAAAAGGTCCCATAGCCAGCCGGCGGGGGAGCTGATGCCCTTGGAAGTTCCCGAAAGACCGTGGACCCATCTGTCCATGGATTTTATTACCAATCTTCCCTCTTCCAGGGGTAATACGGTGGTATGGGTAGTGGTGGACAGATTTTCAAAGCAGGCTCATTTTGTACCCCTGTCCGCATTACCTTCTGCTGAGACCTTATCCAGATTGTTTGTGCAGCATGTGGTCCGCTTGCATGGGGTACCCCTGAATGTGGTGTCTGATCGTGGTGTGCAGTTTGTGGCTAAGTTTTGGCATGCTTTCTGCAAAAAATTAGGGATATCTCTTTCCTTTTCGTCTGCATACCATCCTGAGAGTAATGGTCAGATGGAACGCACTAATCAGTCTCTGGAACAGATCCTCAGATGTCTGACTTCTGCTGGACAGAATGACTGCTGTGATATACTGCCGTTGGCTGAATTTGCCTTCAATAGTCGGATGAGTCAATCCACTGGTATGTCCCCTTTCTTGATCAACTATGGGTTCAGTCCTCATTTTGGTGAGTTTTCTCGTCTGGATACGGGGTGCCCTGGGGCTGAGGACTCTGTTCAGCGGTTAAAAGATACATGGGCAGAAGTCCAGCGGCGTATATCTAGGTCTCAAGGCAGGTATAAGTTTTTTGCGGACAGGAAACGAACACCTGGTCCCATGTTTCAGGTTGGAGAGAAAGTTTGGCTCTCCACGCGAAACATTAAGTTAAAGATTCCGTCAGCCAAGTTGGGCCCCAAATTCATTGGCCCATACAAAATTGTGGAAAAAATCAACCCAGTAGCGTGCAGGCTGTGCCTTCCACCCTCTTTCAAGATCCCTAACGTCTTCCATAGATATCTACTGAAACCGTTTGAAGCAGTCTGGAGAGAATCCGAGTCCGCTGCTCCTCCGGTTTCGGTTGAGGGACATGTGGAATATGAGATTGGTCACATCGTAGATTCTAGGTTGGTACGGCGGTCAGTACAGTACCTAGTTCATTGGAAGGGGTATGGGCCAGAGGACAGGTCCTGGGTGCTGGCCCGGTTGATGCATGTGGATCGTCTGGTCCGGGCTTTCCATGCTAGATACCTGGGCAAGCCTGGGGGTCCAGAGGCCCCCCGGTTGAGAGGGGGGCACTGTCATGATACCAGTGCTTGGTGACCGGCACTGCTGGGGTTAATGTTCTGACCTCAGTGCAGATTCTCACCTGCACATCTGGGACCTATTATGGTGGCCTGTCATTGGTTCTGGGGAGGCTTCTTATAGCCTCAGGAAGCTACCATCCCCCGTCAGTTATACTTTCGCCCTTGGCATAGTGTGGTGACCCCTGAGTGTGTTTGTGCTGTGTTCTGGTTGCATGATTCTCTGTGTATGACTCGGTCTGTTCTCTGGATATTGCTTTGGATTCTGCCTGGTACCTTCTACGTCAGTTTGGTTTTGATCTCTGCTTGGCCCTGACTGTCCGTTCTGTCTCATCCCTGGTACTTTACTGATATCTTGCGTATGACCTTTGGCTTTGTCTGACCTCCCGTCTGTTTATCCCTCCTGTACCTCGCTTGCCTGTACTGTGCATGACCCCCGCTTTGCCCGACGTTGAGTTTTCTACCATCTTTGAAAGCAGGACGCTAAGCCCCGCCCCCTTGCAGTCACATGACCGTTCACATGACCGTAGGTCCTGTGCCGGCTTGCTAAACTTCTACATTCAGATCCTGTGCATCTTTATTTTCCGGCTGTTCTTGTCTCCAGGGGTCCCTACGGTGTGGGTGAATCCATGCTTAGCGGAGGCTGTACGCCGGCGCTGTCAGGACCCTGACAACACCTTGCTCTTGGAGTGATCTTTGTTGGTTGGTTGACCATTTCTAGTGAGGATAGTATTGCGGATTCATGGAGTCCAAACTCTTAAAAAATGGTTTTAGAAATTTCTCTAGCTTTTTGACCATCAAAAGCTCTGCTTCTGAAGTCCTGAGAAATCTCAATTGTTCATGCCATAATACAGCTCCCCAAATCTTTTGTGAAAGTCAAACTTTGACAGGTTTCCCATTAACACCTGATAGTCATCACATTCATTGCAAATGCCAGACGCTAATTTCACCTTTATATTTGCTGATAAGCCTCAAAGCTTACAAACTTTTGCCTCTCAGACATGTAATATCTAATAATTTCCTCATTTAAAGGGAACCTGTCACCACTTTTCTGTCCTACCAGCTAAAAATATCTTTTTATTCAGTGCCAGCTATGCATTCCCTAAATAGTTATGTAACCCAATGACTCCCCATGTATCACCCCTAAAAACCTTTCTTAATTCTACAGCGATAAATGCTCAGAGTCCGTCTAGTCCGATGGGCGTGGCTTTGGTTCAATGACTCCACCCCTCTCCTCGTCGGCTGTACACAGTCCTTGACGTGAATAATGCAGATAGCTGTGAGATATCGCGCCTGCACAGTCAAACGGTTTCTCGCGCTTGCGCAGTATGCTTTGCCCAAGTGTGGGCAAAGCCGAAAAATCTTTCTTCTGGTAATCTTTCTCTACCCCTTCACATTTTTACCTCTCTGACCATAAGTTCAGTGAATCATTTGCTGGCTCTTCTTCCTCTTCCCCTTAATATTGGGGTTACTCAGTGTTCAGTCCTAGGTTTCATCATTTTTTCTGCATACACTGCCCCTATTCCACAAGCCATTAGTTCATTTGGTTTTTAGCACCACCTTCATGCTGATGACACTCAATTATACACATCTTCTCCTGACATCACCCTTGCATTACTACAAAATACCAGTAACTGTGTCTGTTGTCTCTAACATCATGTCATTCCTTCATCTAAAACATGCAAAACAGCAGCCACGGAGACACCATCACATGTTTCTCAACGCAAGCAATGACCAGCCAGGTCTTTCCCCGGGAAGGAACAACCACGGGAAGGGTAGTCTCCATTGAAGGAAACCACCTATGCCAAAACATGGTATCCATCCACAGACAGCTGTTTCGGGGTATTGCCCCTCATCAGTGTGGAGTAGGAAGCTGGCTGGTAGGAGCAATGCCTAGTGAAAGACTGTGAAGATGAGGATGAATGAACTCATGGAGATCAACATCCAACAGTGCGGAGACACCATCACGTGTTTCTCAACGCAGTGATTCTAGAGCACTGCCCCCATCCCTTATGGGAAATATGCAAAACATGCAAAACAGAAGCCGCGGAGACACCATCACATGTTTCTCAACACAAGCAATGACCAGCCAGGTCTTTCCCCGGGAAGGAACAACCACAGGAAGGGTAGTCTCCATTGAAGGAAACCACCTATGCCAAAACATGGTATCCATCCACAGACAGCTGTTTCGGGGTATTGCCCCTCATCAGTGTGGAGTAGGAAACTGGCTGGTAGGAGCAATGCCTAGTGAAAGACTGTGAAGATGAGGATGAATGAACTCATGGAGATCAACATCCAACACTGCAGAGACACCATCACGTGTTTCTCAACGCATTGATTCTAGAGCACTGCCCCCATCCCTTATGGGAAATATGCAAAACATGCAAAACAGAAGCCGTGGAGACACCATCACATGTTTCTCAACGCAAGCAATGACCAGCCAGGTCTTTCCCCGGGAAGGAACAACCACGGGAAGGGTAGTCTCCATTGAAGGAAACCACCTATGCCAAAACATGGTATCCATCCACAGACAGCTGTTTTGGGGTATTGCCCCTCATCAGTGTGGAGTAGGAAACTGGCTGGTAGGAGCAATGCCTAGTGAAAGACTGTGAAGATGAGGATGAATGAACTCATGGAGATCAACATCCAACACTGCGGAGACACCATCACGTGTTTCTCAACGCAGTGATTCTAGAGCACTGCCCCCATCCCTTATGGGAAATATGCAAAACATGCAAAACAGAAGCCGCAGAGACACCATCACATGTTTCTCAACGCAAGCAATGACCAGCCAGGTCTTTCCCTGGGAAGGAACAACCACGGGAAGGGTAGTCTCCACTGAAGGAAACCACCTATGCCAAAACATGGTATGCATCCACAGACAGCTGTTTCGGGGTATTGTCCCTCATCAGTGTGGAGTAGGAAACTGGCTGGTAGGAGCAATACCCCGAAACAGCTGTCTGTGGATGGATACCATGTTTTGGCATAGGTGGTTTCCTTCAATGGAGACTACCCTTCCCGTGGTTGTTCCTTCCCGGGGAAAGACCTGGCTGGTCATTGCTTGCGTTGAGAAACATGTGATGGTGTCTCCGCGGCTTCTGTTTTGCATATTTCCCATAAGGGATGGGTGCAGTGCTCTAGAATCACTGCATTGAGAAACACGTGATGGTGTCTCCGCAGTGTTGGATGTTGATCTCCATGAGTTCATTCATCCTCATCTTCACAGTCTTTCACTAGGCATTGCTCCTACCAGCCAGTTTCCTACTCCACACTGATGAGGGGCAATACCCCAAAACAGCTGTCTGTGGATGGATACCATGTTTTGGCATAGGTGGTTTCCTTCAATGGAGACTACCCTTCCCGTGGTTGTTCCTTCCCGGGGAAAGACCTGGCTGGTCATTGCTTGCGTTGAGAAACATGTGATGGTGTCTCCGCGGCTTCTGTTTTGCATGTTTTGCATATTTCCCATAAGGGATGGGGGCAGTGCTCTAGAATCACTGCGTTGAGAAACACGTGATGGTGTCTCCGCAGTGTTGGATGTTGATCTCCATGAGTTCATTCATCCTCATCTTCACAGTCTTTCACTAGGCATTGCTCCTACCAGCCAGTTTCCTACTCCACACTGATGAGGGGCAATACTCCGAAACAGCTGTCTGTGGATGGATACCATGTTTTGGCATAGGTGGTTTCCTTCAATGGAGACTACCCTTCCTGTGGTTGTTCCTTCCCGGGGAAAGACCTGGCTGGTCATTGCTTGCGTTGAGAAACATATGATGGTGTCTCAGTGGCTTCTGTTTTGCATGTTTTGCATATTTCCCATAAGGGATGGGGGCAGTGCTCTAGAATCAATGCGTTGAGAAACACGTGATGGTGTCTCCGCAGTGTTGGATGTTGATCTCCATGAGTTCATTCATCCTCATCTTCACAGTCTTTCACTAGGCATTGCTCCTACCAGCCAGTTTCCTACTCCACACTGATGAGGGGCAATACCCCGAAACAGCTGTCTGTGGATGGATACCATGTTTTTGGCATAGGTGGTTTCCTTCAATGAAGACTACCCTTCCCGTGGTTGTTCCTTCCCGGGGAAAGACCTGGCTGGTCATTGCTTGCGTTGAGAAACATGTGATGGTGTCTCCGCGGCTTCTGTTTTGCATGTTTTGCATATTTCCCATAAGGGATGGGGGCAGTGCTCTAGAATCACTGCGTTGAGAAACACGTGATGGTGTCGCCGCAGTGTTGGATGTTGATCTCCATGAGTTCATTCATCCTCATCTTCACATTCCTTTATCTACAACTGAATGTTAACAAAACTTCTTGTGTTTCCTCCCTGTACTAACTTACTGTAGCATGAAACTACAATTTCTGTCATGCTTCTACCCTTATTCCCAAGCAGTATCCTTGCTTTCTTGGGGTTATATTTTAAATCACATAGTTCTTTAACTCCTTTTATCAAATAACCCACTTTCTTACCGCACCTCAAAAACATCTCTAGAACTTGACCTTTTCTAACCTTTGACTATGTAAAAACTCTTACTGTTATTCTGCTTCATTCTCATCTGGACTAGTGCAACCTCTGCTTATTGGTCTCCATAGATGATCTATGTTCTAAGCTATCCTGAATGCATCGGTCAGGGTCATATTTCCATCCAACCACTACACCAGTCATTGCATTGGTTGCCCATATGCTACAGACTTAAATGCATCATAAACTTATCACTCTTTCCCACAAAGCTCTCCACAGTTCCACACACTGTGGAAAACGTTAGCACTAGAGTTGAGCGACTTTTGGTTTTTTAGGGTCGCGTTTCGTTTCGTGAAACCCGACTTTTCCAAAAGTCGGGTCGAGCAAGATCGTCCGATTATAGGGAAAAGTCGGGGTCGTCCCGAAACACGAAACCCAATGTAAGTCAATGGGGAATAAAAGTCGGCAGTGAGAGGAGGACAGGAAACACACCTACAGTGCCCATTTGAATGCCAAAAGCATCAATTCTTCTTACTTAAGCTTGTCAACCTTAATTAACTTCATAATACAAGTTACGCACTGAAAAATGGGGGTTATTTGGCTAAAGTTGTGGGGGGGGCTGGCTCCAGGTTTTCATGTGCCCTGGGCGAAAGAGCGCCCCTTTAACACATACCAAAACTCATCATGCTCCGATACGGCAGAGAAATAGCGGTATAGTACAATGAAAAATACTTCACTTTTTACATCTCATGACGAGGCCCATCTATTTCTCCATACAGAATCATTGGTCCCATATAATGTTTGAAACAGTATATGATGAGCTCCACATAATGCTACAGTATATGTTGGTCCCCATGGATGAAGCTCCACTGTCTTATGGGCCCAAATAATGCTCCAAACATAATGGGCCCCATTTCTAATGCTCTAGTGTATAATGGGCCCTGTAAATGCTGCTCCAGTGTCTGATGTCCACCTTTGGAATGTTCCAGTGTATGGTGGGCCCCATCTATCATTCTCCAGAGTAACGTGCTCCCCAAAAATTGCTGTCCCAACATTGAAAACAATCAAATAAGTCTCCTCGCTAGGGAATCCCTGTACTAGTCTGGACTCCTCGTCGTCCCCATCTTCCATCTCACTGCACAGTATTTCAACCTTGCAAGTGCTGTGATCCTGAGCAAGCAGGGGGGCCCACTCATTGGCGACGGCACTGGCACAGGGCCCCTGATAGTACGGTGGTGTGTCTGATGGCAGGTGGGCCGAACCTGCACTTTCATCTGCAGCTTCCTCTTTGTCACCGTGTAAGATGGAACTGTATATGGGAAGGGTAACCTGAGTTTCATCAGGGTCAGATTCAGGCCGTGTAGCGTGCGAGGGGAATGTAGTGGTCTGGGTCAATGTACCAGCAGATTCATCGAGCAGTGGCTGGGCATCAGTGCACTTGTGTCGCCCCCAGGAGTACGGTCGCCACAGTGGCATTACCTTCCTCCTAGGGAGTGTGATGTCATGCTTGGGAGCAACGAAGGATCTCTCTAGCAGGTTAACTGATTGGGCGGCGATATTCCCTCGAGTCATGACCCTCCAAACAGCGTTCATGAAGGCAAATTGTTTGTTTCACGTGGGCAGTATGGTTGCAAAGCTGAACCTTAAAGGAATGTCCAGAAGGGCACCACCAGGAGTGGAGCCTACGGTTAAATTCGACTCCACCTGGGAAACCTCAACCATGCCAGCTACAGAACAGATGCACACATTGCAAGCTTAATTCCGTTAACGAACGAGACTCCGTCATGCCCCGCGGTCCGAGTCCAGCTTACTAGAGGGACACATGAGGCTCTGGAACATGAGATTGGCCAATAACTGGTGTGTCATGCCCTTACATGTCCGTGGCTGCATGTGCACTACACTGAAAAGGCCAGCGTTTGTCGCTTACAGGTGCAGATAACCCGCTGAACAACGTTAGTGATGGGGATCACTGATTACAATTATTACCCGCGAACAATGATTTCCCAGTAAGTGCAGGTCAACTGCAGTTCCAGAATTAGGCCTAACCGTCATTCCTGAAAAAATGAAAAACTTACGTGTGCAAACCACAGGTGCTGTAGCTTGCTTAACAGCTCGCCAGCCGTTCTCACGCCCAGTATGGATTACACGTGATTGCACAAAGGTTAGAAAGGGTACCGTATCCCCAGATAACATGTATGGATAGCGTACACATTCAAAATATATGTCTCAGGAGGCAGGCTCAGACGGTGTTAGGCCCAGTATGGATTGCACGTGATTGCACAAAGGTTAGAAAGGGTACCGTATCCCCGGATAACATGTATGGATAGCGTACACATTCAAAATATATGTCTCAGGAGGCAGGCTCAGACGGTGTTAGGCCCAGTATGGATTGCACGTGATTGCACAAAGGTTAGAAAGGGTACCGTATCCTCGGATAACATGTATGGATAGCGTACACATTCAAAATATATGTCTCAGGAGGCAGGCTCAGACGGTGTTAGGCCCAGTATGGATTGCACGTGATTGCACAAAGGTTAGAAAGGGTACCGTATCCCCGGATAACATGTATGGATAGCGTACACATTCAAAATATATGTCTCAGGAGGCAGGCTCAGACGGTGTTAGGCCCAGTATGGATTGCACGTGATTGCACAAAGGTTAGAAAGGGTACCGTATCCCCGGATAACATGTATGGATAGCGTACACTTTCAAAATATATGTCTCAGGAGGCAGGCTCAGACGGTGTTAGGCCCAGCATGGATTGCACGTGATTGCACAAAGGTTAGAAAGGGTACCGTATCCCCGGATAACATGTATGGATAGCGTACACATTCAAAATATATGTCTCAGGAGGCAGGCTCAGACGGTGTTAGGCCCAGTATGGATTGCACGTGATTGCACAAAGGTTAGAAAGGGTACCGTATCCCCGGATAACATGTATGGATAGCGTACACATTCAAAATATATGTCTCAGGAGGCAGGCTCAGACGGTGTTAGGCCCAGTATGGATTGCAGGTGATTGCACAAAGGTTAGAAAGGGTACCGTATCCCCGGATAACATGTATGGATAGCGTACACATTTAAAATATATGTCTCAGGAGGCAGGCTCAGACGGTGTCAGGCACAGTATGGATTTGACGGCCCAGATTACACAGCGGAGGAGCAGGGAGAGGTAAAGATTGCAAATGCTGGGGCCCTGCCCAAGCAAGGGGGGCCCACTCGTGGGCGTCGGTATTGGCACTGGGCCCCTCATAGTACAGCGGTGTGTCTGACGGCGGGTGTGCACCACCACCTTCAGAGACACTTGATTGCACTATGAGGGACCCTGTGCCAGTGCCCGCGCCCAAGAGTCAGCCTACCCACCTGTCCAGGGCAACGGCACTCGCACGGTGTCGTGCGCTAGGTGGTGACCCCGGCCATGGGGGGGGAGGCAGCACAGTTAGGGAGTTTTAGAAAGTGGCATATGTTGATGTTGGACATTCAGCTGATGCAAAAGGCGAAATAGGTCAAGTCCCAGGAAGAGGTAGACCAAAGCAAGCCATTTTTCTGTCACCCTATGTTTCATCAGGGGAAGGTGGGACAAAATCCTTGGAAACCCATGCATGGTTCATTTTAATGAAGGTTAGATCATCCACATTTTGGGTTGACAGACGGGTCCTTTTTTCTGTCAGGATTGATCCAGTTGCACTGAAGACTCTTTCCGATAGCACACTTGCAGCTGGGCAAGCGAGCTCCTGTAAGGCATATTGGGACAATTCAGGCCAGGTGTCCAGTTTAGCGGCCCAATAGTCAAAGGGGAATGACCTGTGTGGGAGAACATCGATATGGGAGGAAAAGTAGTTTGTAACCATGGTTGACAACTGCGTGGGAGAACATCGATATGGGAGGAAAAGTAGTTTGTAACCATGGTTGACAACTGCTGTCTCCTGTCACTTTCTATCGATGCAGTATTACCAGTTGTGTGAGCGGTATTTGAAAAATCAGTCCACAACATTGTCATGAAACCCCTGTCTCCAACGCCACTTCTGCTGTGTGCACCACGAACACCTCTGCCAAGCTGCCCCCGGCCCGTACGGCTCGTGTGAGAACCATCACCGCTGCTGTGTGCTGGGAATGCCTCAAGCAACCGATTTACCAGAGTTGCTTGTTTATTAGCCAACATTAGGTCAAGGTTCTCCTGTGGCATGATGTTTTGTAATTTGCCTTTATAGCGTGGATCCAGGATGCTGGCCAACCAGTAGTCGTCATCGTTCATCATTTTGGCAATGCGGGGGTCCCTTTTTAGGATCCGCAAGGCATAATCTGACATGTGGGCCAATGTTCCCGGTGTCAATGATGCACTGCGAGTGCTGGTTGGAGGAGCACTTTCTGGCAAATCCACATCCCTCCAGTCACGCACAAACCCTGTACCAGACCTTGCCACGCCAACATTTTCACTTGCCCCACGAGATGCATCCTCCTCCCCTAAGTAATCATCCCCATCATCATCCTCCTCCTCCTCTTCTTCCTCCACCTCGTCCAGGAGAGGTCCCTGAGCAGACAATGGCTGAATGTCATCAAGGATTCCCTCCTCCTCTTCCTCCTCATCAACATTGGCTGCAGACGCCTGCTCCTTAAGGTGCGTCAAAGTTTGCATGAGCAGACGCATAAGTGGGATGCTCATGCTTAGGATGGCGTCGTCTGCGCTTACCAGCCGTGTGCATTCCTCAAAACACTGAAGGACTTTACAGAGGTCTTTCAGCTTCGACCACTGCACACCTGTCAACTCCATGTCTGCTCTCAAAGTGCCTGGCAGTGTATCCTCCCACAAATGCATTATGGCCTGCCTCTGCTCACATAGCCGCTCCATCATGTGCAGGGTGGAGTTCCACCTTGTTGCAATGTCGATAATGAGGCGGTGGTTGGGAAGGTGGAGCAATCGCTGCAGTTTCTGCATACGAACGGAGTGTACAGGCGACCGGCGGATGTGCGCGCACAGTCTTCGCACCTTCTGGAGCAGGGCTGTTAACTCCGGATAATTTTTGAGGAAGCACTGCACCACCAGGTTCAAGGTGTGAGCCAAGCAAGGTATGTGGCTGAGTTTTGAAAGGTCTATGGCTGCCACAAAATTACGGCCGTTATCACTAACTACCTTGCCTGCCTCAAGATGTACACTGCCCAGCCATGACTCAGTTTGTCGCTTCAAGTACTCGGCCAGCACCTCGGCGGTATGTCTGTCGCCCAAACACATCATCTGCAACACAGCCTGCTGACGCTTTCCACTAGCTGCTCGATAGGGGGACACATCATGTGCAACAGTGGCAGCTGCAGATGGAGTGCTCTGTGGACGAGCTTTCGCTCGTCCACACCATATTAAATAAACTGGAGAAGTGGGCAGTAACTAACAGAATGGTTTTTAACAGGGAGAAATGCAAAGTACTACATCTGGGCAATAAAAATGAAAAAAGCATATATAGAATGGGAGGAATAGGGCTAAGTGACAGCACATGTGAAAAAGACTTGGGTATACTAATAGATCACAGACTGAATATGAGTCAACAGTGTGATGCAGCAGCAAAAAAGGCAAATGCAGTTCTAGGATGTATTAACAGAAGCATACAGTCTAGATCACGTGAAGTCATTATTTCCCTCTACTCCTCTTTGGTCAGACCTCATCTGGAATATTGTGTCCAGTTTTGGGCACCACATTTTAAAAAAGACATCAACAAACTGGAGCAAGTTCAGAAAAGAGCGACCAGAATGGTGACCGGTCTGCAAACCCTGTCTTATGAGGAAAGGTTGCAGGATTTGGGAATGTTTAGTTTGCAAAAGAGAAGACTGAGAGGAGACTTAATTGCTGTCTACAAATATCTAAAGGGCTGTCACATTGTAGAAGGCTCAACTTTATTCTCATTTGCACAAGGAAAGACTAGAAGCAATGGGATGAAACTGAATGGGAGGAGACACAGATTAGATATTAGAAAAAACTTTTTGACAGTTAGAGTGATCAATGAGTGGAACAGGCTGCCTCGAGAAGTGGTGAGTTCTCCTTCAATGGAAGTCTTCAAACAGAGGCTGGACAGACATCTGACTGGGATGATTTAGCGAATCCTGCTTTGAGCAGGGGGTTGGACCAGATGGCCCAGGAGGTCCCTTCCAACTCTACGATTCTATGATTCTATGATTCTGGAGGAGGAGGAGGAGGAGGAGGGTGGAACGCCTACAGCCAACTGTTTCCTATACCGTGGGCTAGGCAGCACTGTCCCACCACCGCTGTCCCCTGTGAACCCTGCATCCGCCACATTAACCCAGTGCGCAGTGATGGACACGTAACGGCCCTGGCCATGCCGACTGGACCATGCATCAGTAGTGAGGTGCACCTTTCCGCTCACTGACTGCTTGAGTGCATGGACAATGCGGTCTTTCACATGATGGTGGAGGGCTGGGATGGCTTTGCGAGAGAAGAAGTGGTGACTGGGTAGGTCATAGCGTGGTACTGCATAGGCCATGAGTTCGCGGAAAGCTGTGCTTTCCACCAACCGAAAGGGCATCATCTCAAACGAGATTAGTTTGGCAATGTGGGCGTTCAAACCCAGTGTACGCGGATGAGAGACTGAGTACTTTCTTGACCTACTCATAGTGTCTGGGAGGGTGAGCTGGACTTGAGAGCTGCATATGGTGGAAGTAGCGGTGGACAGGGCGGACTGAGAGAGGGTTGATGATGGTGATGGAGTTGGTGTTCTTTCTGATGGCCTAGAATCAGTCTTTCGTTGATATAACAGTGGGATTCCCTGACTGCTGTGGCCTTGCAACGACACCTCAACATTTGCTGCTGTGCTAACCGGTGGGCTTACAGTGGGGGAAAACAATGTAGCGTTGCTGACTACCTTCGTTGTGATCAGTTGCACATGTGGCACTTGAGGTTTGGTGTTGTGTCCACGCTTGCAAGTGCATGCTGGTTAAATGTCTAAGCATGCAACTGGTATTCAAATTTTTCAGATTTTTCCCTCGGCTAAAGGTCTTTGCGCACTTCTTACAGATAACCTTGGCCTGATCATGAGGATTTTGTTCAAAAAACTGCCACACTGCACTCTTCCTACTTTGGCAGACATTTTGCGGCCTAGCACGCTGTGATCTTTTGACCCTATGGACAAGCTGTCCAGCAACTCTTTTGATGTTTGGAACCTGTCTTTGGAGTGCTCCGGGCCTGCCAGATAACAGCTGTTGCGATGTCGATGTCTGCTGTGGATGCTCCTCATCTGAGCTATTGGAAGCAGCACCCTCTTCCCCCAATGGATGCCAATCTGGGTCAACAACTGGGTCATTCATCACCTACTCTTCTATGTCATGTGCACCTTCCTCTGTGTCACCGTGTATGGTGGTATAGTGTGCGGGAAGGGGCACCTGAGTCTCATCAGGGTC